>NW_026067992.1:329443-364388 GCF_014885135.2 Alexandromys fortis
TTTTTTTTTTTGGTTTTTCGAGACAGGGTTTCTCTGTAGCTTTGGAGCCTGTCCTGGAACTAGCTCTTGTAGACCAGGCTGGTCTCAAACTCACAGAGATCTGCCTGCCTCTGCCTCCCAAGTGCTGTGATTAAAGGCGTGCGCCACCGCCGCCCAGCTTGTATGTATTTTTTAACTGCTTTGTATTTTGCCTCTTCTGAGTCTGGGCACTTTTCACCACTATCTCTCTCACCTTTCACCACTCTGTTCTTGAATTTTTGTGATAACATATCAGAATTTTTACAATTGTTTCTAGAAGTTGTAATTAGTTTTTGTTTCTTTAAAAGAAAATAATCTTTCTTTGCGTATTTTGAGCTCTGACTTCTCTACCTTTTATAATCTCCTTATTGATTTTTGTTGACTTATAAGAAATAATAAAAGCTGTGTCTACTTTTCATGCTTGTTCATAAATAATGTGAACAGACTTGCCTGCCGGGTATGAATTTGTGTGAGCTTCTATCACTGGAGCCCAGAAGAGAAGAAACAGGGACGGGGGCTGGGGAAGAGGCAGACAGGGGGAGATGGACTCACATTGGCTTGAGAAGATAGTGACTCTCTTTGCACCATTTGTCTTTACAAGCTGGGACCCCGCTCTGGTGTCCTCCTGTCCACATGCATCCTACTTTGGAGCAGTGTTCCGTTGGCTCCCTCCTGGTGTCGTTCACAGTATAGCTTTCTTGAGATACAAACGTACACACATACATATGTTGTTGGAGCGGTGGGGCTGCGTTCCTGCCACCTGGCTCCTGGTCGCCTGGCTAGCTTATGTCCCAAAATAACAACACACAAACTCTATTCTTTTAAACACTGCCTGGTCCATTAGTTCTAGCCTCTTAATGGCTGATTCTCACATCTTGCCTAACCCATATTTAGTAATCTGTGTAGCACCAGTCTTACTGGGAAAGATTCAGCATGTCTGACCTGGTGGCTTGCTTCATTGCCCTGGAGAGGAGAGACATGGTGTCTGCCTCACTTCCTCTTCCTTCCAGCATTCTGTTCTGTTTACTGCACCCACCTATGTTCTAACCTATCAGACCAAGCAGTTTCTTTATTAATTAACCAATGAAAGCAACAGATTGATATATGACACTCCCACATCATACGTATGTACACACACACACACACACCTTAATGAACGTGCTTAGCCTGGGGCCTCCTGAGATGGCTGCTTCACCAGCCAGGCTAAGTCATGGCTTCTTAGAGATAACCACTCACCACACCCCCTTAGTTCTCTGTACTTGACAATATAGGGGGAACAGCATGCTCCGTGGGGGACATGGTCTTTCTGCCACTTCTTGGAACCACCACACTTTCTCTGGAAGATCTGACCCAGTGTTAGCTTTCCTCTGCCATCTGGGCAGGGTGGCACCACTCCTAGCGGGCACAAGGCACATGTCATCTTTATGTTCTCTCTGCAGGGAGCTTTGGCTTTCTACTTCCATTTCTTTCAGGGTCACATCCCAGAGGACGCTTGGAGGAAATTCGGCACCGACCTTCAGATGTGTGACCAAGTTTCCTTTAAGGCTTTTCAGATTTTGAGATCCTGAGTTGCATGCTATGAGTCTTGGGCGTGGAAGAGTAAACAGGTAAGAACGTTGGCTTGAAGCCAACCCCCTAGGCTGCTGCTCCAGCACCGTTACTTGTAAACTGCATGGCCTTGGTCAGTGATCTTCAGTTTGCTCATCTGTAAAATGAAAGCAATATCTTGCATTGAGTGAGAGTATGGGAAGGATTTAAAAAAAGAAAAAGAAAAAAAGAAAAACAAAACAAAAAAGTCAAGGGTGTCAGTTCTCCTTTTGCCTCATATAGGCTGGGCCTATAGTATTGGAGATCTTCCATGAATCCTTAGTGACTCTTCCTTAAAATGAACATCTAGAACATTCTGAAGAATAACTGGAATAAAAGGGAGCAGCGGGACCCTTGGGTGCTATTGTTCCCTTCTTTGCTGTGCATTTACAGCCTGTCCTTGAACAGGCAGCACCAGATCCCAGCTTCTTACATCATCTCTTTAGTCTGTCCTTGAAATCCTTGCCACCCACTCTCCTGACACTCAGACTTTATTACAAAAGGCATTCTTTCAAAGGCCCTTTCGGAAATGTAATTATCCAGGACTCAGCGTCACTTCCAAAACCCTTCCTTGTTACTTCCTGGAAGCTACAAAACCTACTGAGTTTCTAAACATTCTTGGATTCGGGAAGGAGGAGGGAACATCCTATTAGGTGTCTGGGGAGATGGTTCTGAGTTGGCCCTGACTATTAGATGGGCAGTCCAGCAGGTGTATCAATAGCACCTCCTGGGAGTTCTCCAGTAAGCATCCCCACAGGGCTCCAGCCCAGTGCTGAATTCTCAGAAGCTGGTGAGCTAAGCCCCAGGCCAGGCAGGAGAGGTTTGCTTCAGCATCAACAGGTTAAAAAAAAAAAAAAAGGTAGGACCCATCACCTAAATGAAGAACCTGGCTTTTTCAAGTATGCATGTGATTTCAGGCTTATGCGGAGGGCTGTGGAGGTTGAACAGAGTGCAATTTCAAGACTGGGTTTTGGGAAGTCATTCCACCTATCTATCTATCTGTCTATCTATCTATCTATCTATCTATCTATCTATCTATCTACTATTTATCTATCTATCAATCTATCTACTATCCACCCACCTATCTATCTATCTATCTATCTATCTATCTATCTATCTATCTACTATCTATCATCTATATCTATCTATCTATCTATCTATCTATCTATCATCTATCTAGAAACAGAAGCTTATGTATCACCACATTTTGGGCCTGTTTAGAAAAGCTCGCCGGGTTAGAAGGAACACTACGGGGTTACTTCTTCTTGGTAGCGGAAGAATTGAAATCAGGAAATCTTGATGGTATTTACGACCCAGGCAATTCTGCACTATGCTGTGATCACCCAGAGAGGTCAATTTTAGTTGTGTCATTATTTACAGAAGAATAAAGTTCAACAGACAGAAAAAGCAGAAGGCACCCCAGGGAGTGGGAATTGCACCGAGACCTGAGACCTTGAGTGTGTATAGAGTTGTGTGCAAACAAGGGAGGAAGCAGGTGTGGCTGACCTGCATGGGCATGGCTGGTGTCTATGGCTGGGTGAGGGGCCCTGAGGGGTGCAGTGAAGAGAGAGGGAAGATCTACCTGAGCAAAGCCGCAGAGGGTTCTGAAGGCCCAATAGACGATTAGTCATTCTGCCCCTGAACCATGGTGTTCAACATGCCAGGACTGCTCCCGCAAAGATGTAATAGGTGGACACATGGCTACATGTGCATAGTGACTGGAAAGAGCAGTCTCAGAATCATTCAAGAACAGCTTTGGACTAGTCCCTTAACCTCCCCAATGCCCTATTTGTCCTCTATGAAAACGCGGTTTGTGACGATTAGGTTAGAAAAGAGGGGTGAAGGCAGCAGCAACACCCACCTTTTCAGAGCACTCTCAGTCGTAAATAAAGGTTAGGCAGGACCTGGAAATCTGCATGTCTAATTTCCTTATTCCGCCACGTAGACCGTGCCCGATGACCACTGTCTCTTCTCTCTTCTCTGCACCCCTTGAGAAGTGAGAGGTCTGTTCTCTTATTAACTCTTAAATGAGAGTAGTTATGATGGAACTTAAATTACTGACCATCACTAGTAGTATATTTCTCAGTATATGAAAAAAATGGTATTCATCTCAAAGTATCCAAGAAGTTCCCTCATTTATGGACTCGTACAAGTTTTCATGAAATATTCTATGTGCTGCAGTTTTGTCGATGGCAAACTCTCTGTTCCTATAGTTATTCAAGATGTTGAAAGCAGAGACTAGGAACTGAACTACAGAGGAGAGAGAAATCAGTGCATAGAGATAAAATATATTTATCTCATTGTTATACAGGTATTTGTGTCTGAGCCCCACATTGAGGGGCATCTTCCAGGTCAGGTCCCTCCCAACCTGTTCATCTGTGCTTGGGGGGAAGTGTGATGATTGACAGAGAAGTACATAAGAGACAACAGATAGATTCGGGTGGACGGACATCAAGTAAACACTGTGATCAGTCTCGTGTTTATTCCTCATAGCCTTTATGGACCCCAAACCAGAAATGAGGGGGAAGGCAAAAGGCTTCTTTACCAAGATACAAAAAAACAAACAAAGTAGTTACTTACCTTCTTATACCCAAAGCATCAAGTAACCATACCTTAGGTCAAAGCCTCCTGTTAGTAGGCACGCTTTAGGTCAAACCTCCTGCCATATAACCTCGAAGGAGCAAGAACAGGCCTGAACTTTCTGACCTTTAGTCAAGGTAGACTGGATCCACGTCTGTGGGCTCCCTCATATTTGTTAATGTGGGTGTGTGGCATGTATTATGTGTGTGATATGTTCTTTACGTGTTTCTAGTTAGCATAGCTGTAAATATACAGAGATGCATATGCTATGATTTGCATCTTACTACTATTTCCTGGTGGAAGATTTCGACTTTCCATTTTACCACTTTTTTACTTTTTTTTTTTTTTTTTTGAGACAGGTTTCTCTTTGTATCTCTGACTGTCCTAGAACCGTCCCATCCTTTTAGTCTCGCGGTCAGCAACAAGGTAAGAAATTAGGTTATGGCGCCTTCTCTTCTAACGAGGAGGAAGAAATCAGTAAGTCTCTGTTGGTTCTGGGTTTTTCTTCTGCCACGACTGTATGCCACATGCATTTTGCCACTGATCATGTAAGCAATTTATTTCATTCACATTAACGGTGCAGTGTCCACCTCAACCTAAGCAGAGGTGATAAACTCGGTACTTGATCGTAAGGGACGCCTCATATGTAAAAGACATACATGAAAAACTGCTGTAAAGTGCAGCAATCAGTGGTAAATATGATATGAACAATAAATCAGAGAGGGGAGAAAGAGGAGGAGGAGGGAGAGAGAGAGAACCTTGTGGGTAGAGCATAAAAGAAGTCTTCAGCATCTTACTGTACCTGGGTTCCTTGACTGCCTCATGGATTTTGGCCCAGGAGGCTGATGAACTCCTCACTGAGACTGGGATAATCCTTATCAGTTCAGATCAGATCTCATTAGAAGTATACAAGAAGATTGTCCCACACTGGAGTTGGTTGCAGGTTCCTGGCTGACAGCTCATCTCCCGCTCTCCCAGGGTCTAGGTGAGCTGGTTCACACGTTTGCTTGCTCAGAAGATTGACTCGAGGACTTGACAATAACGGAGAACGGCTGTATTCGCGGCACTTGGAAAGGGTCCATAGACTCTTGGCTCAGGAAGTGTTTGGGGTACGTTTATATGGTGCTGTTTCTTTTTCCTATAAGCACAAAGAAATGAAGGCCAAGTGAGAGGGGGGGCATCAGAAAGCAAACCAGAGCACAGTTCTTCAGCCTAGCCCCTTTGCATTGTCCAAACGTACAGCGTGTTCCCCCACCTCAAGTTACAAGCAGCTGAATTGAATTAGAAAAACAGCCCCTCGGTTGCTGAGACCTGGCCTGCCAAATTCTCAGCTGGCAGAAGTTTTTATAGCTCTGTTATAAACCCCTGAAAAGTGAGGCAGAGAATGGAAACATTGACATAACCTGAACTCCCAGGAGCGGCCTGTGCCACTCTAATTATCCTTTGGGCTCACTGGCCCCAGCTTCCTCTCCCTGGGCTGGCGAAGGCTACTGCAGTGCCTCTGCCTGTCTTGGGCACTGGAGGTTGGAAGCCGGGGGTTTACAGGGAATAATGAGATAGTGTCTGCTGGTGGGAAGCCCCCTGTTCCATACATGTGAGCCCTTCCCTTTCCCCTTCCTTCCCTTGTTCTCCCCCTGCACCACCTCCCCAACCCTACTCCCCCTCAAAAAAGGCAGAACAGTTCAGTTGGTTGTAAAAATTAATGAGTTCAGATACAGACTTGCCTTATTCCGGTCCAGCTGCGTAACCAGGGCGATTCCGACCAGCATTCTAGACGCTGACATCAGCCCCACACCCGGGCACAATGCTGCTCTGTTTGATCTCAGAAAGAGATCAGGCTCCTGGGCTTTATACATCCTGCTTCCTCCCTACGTAAACTCATTTGATGACCCACCAGGAGAAGGCATCTTGGCTGGTCTCTCTCCAGGCCACCAAGACCACAGGATCTGGCCCCACGGTGGACTCCTCTTTTACCAGCTGGACACTTTGGTTCCACTTGCCTGCCCTCCCCCCCCCTCCCCCCCGCCTGCCCAGGCACTGACAACTAGTGGAGGATGGCGGGGATAATAATTCCACGATTTTCCATTTCCACAACCCTGCACCATTTTCAACATGCTGCTGTGGATTTTTTTTTGGGGGGGGGTTAGGTTGGAGGTGTCTTTTTGTTTTTCTGATTTACCAAGCAACATCACCCTGGGAGGTAGGAGTGATATATAGCTATGTAGATGAAGAAAGGCTGGTAGAGTCGCTGAGGGCAGAAACCAGCCAGGGACAGATTCCAGCAGTGAAGTTCTCATACACACTTGGTGTGATACCTTGGTTCAGGCTCCTGGGCCCGGAGCTGGATGGAAGCTCTGTGGACTCACATCCTGTTGGGCTGAAGGAGAATGGAGGTGACAGGGTGTGTGAAAATGTTGCAGTCCCCACGAATCACCACCTTCACACAGGACGCTGCCTCCTCTCCCACTCTCCCGTACAAGATTTTTTGTGTGTGTACAGCAGCGGGAAGCGCCAAACCCTGAGGAGGGGCTTTCGGTGCTGTCCCTAAAGAGATCTCAGGTGAAGTTGCTAGAACAGAGGCAAATTGTTTTAGAAATGACAGAGGAGCATATGCCTGGGTACAGGTAGAGTTTGCAGGAGTCTTTGTGGTAAATGCTACAGAAGTATGCAGGGGAAGAGGAGGGGATATTAGGGTGTCTGTCTGTCTGCCACATCTGCCATGTCTAAGTGTTAAGCGCAGAGGGTATGGCTTAAATAGTAGCAACCATTCTGGAGGCGGGGCCGCATTCCCCTGGGACTCTGTCAGAATCACTGATGGTGGTGTCTGTCAATCGTTGGCACAATTCACAGCTGCCTCACTCACTCTGATCTTTGCTGGGTCCTCACCTGCCATTCTCTCAGGGTGTCTGTAATCTTTTCGGGCATTTTCCTCTTCCGGTAGGTACTCTAGTCATGCCAGATCAGAATTCCCCTGAGGTAATGAAGTCGTACGAGATTGCTGATATTGGCAATCTGGTTATGAGGATTTAATCCAATGATCAGGGTTCATACAAGAAAAGAGCATACCTTAATGACATTCATTTGCACTTGCTAAAGATGCGATTTCAACCAATTCACATTTATAGATGCTGGGGATGAAGAGTGAGGACCTGGACACCTTTCGGGAGGGTGTCACCTAACCCGGGATAGGTCCGACATTTCTTTCATGGTTGCCCCATGTCGTGTCCCTCTTCAGAAGCTAGGGGATTGGTCTGGTTCCCAAGTAGCCAGTAACAGGAGTTATAGGACGCTCTCCTACTTGTTCATGATTTTTACCAGTGTTTCCCACGTATCCTCCATTAATCTGTGTGACGACCCTAGAAATGGCAAAGCTTAACATTCCCATTTTGCGGACGGATGGAGTCGTTGTCCCTAGCTTGAGGCTGTAGGTACTGTAAGATGGCTTTAGAACAGTAAGTATCAACTCCCACTCACCAAGGGTAGCTCCCCGCATCCCAAAATCTACAAGAATGAGTCTCAGAGAAGTCAATGAGCTTGTCATGGACCACAACAGGGAAACAGCTGGAGTGCCCATCCCACAACCCATGTTCATTTCGTTTACTTTTATCTCAATGTGCCGCTGACCTCACCGTAACCCTGGTGTAGAAGTTGGGGGCCAAGGCCCCACATAGCCATTTCTTTGAGGCCTCTGTAACCATAGGTGCAGCATCGTTAACTTGTGAAGCTCTTGCTTCCTGTGCAAGACCGGTGGGTCCTGCCTCAGCGCCACAGACAGACAGCATGGTTCCCTCTCAAGCGGCCCAAACTTGTGTCTATAAGAATCTGCCCTCATTATTATTTATTCACGCCTCTTTCATTGTGACTACACAAACACATTTTAGCTTTAAGATGGATTTGCTGTGCAGCCTTTACTAAGTTCCTATAAGAACCTTAGTTCATTAGTGTTGAAAATGTACCATTTTCCCAGCCTCTCTGTGCTTGCTGTGGGAAGCATCAGGACTCCGGGGACACTGAGGGTTATTTGAATCCAAGGGTTTTAAGGCATTTCTGAGGGTGTGCAGGTTGTAAATAGCCTGCCTTCTTTTCTCCAGAAGATACTAAAGCATTCTGGAAACAACCATGTTTCAGCAACCGAGAAGCATTGTTAGGTTGCCTCTAGTTTCAGGCATGGTGTGTCCTTTTCAGTCTTCCATGAGTCTGTGCAGGAGCTGAACGCGTGGCTGCCAATCACCGAGGACCCTCCCATCCAGACACTGGCACATCTGTGTTCCGCCAAGGTTGTGATTTATGAAATACTGCATGAGCCCTGAGTTTTATACCTATCACTAGCTGCCCTCCGTGTAGAACATTTTCTCTTTTTTGTTTACCTTTATGTTATATATTCCTTGCTTATATTTACAGGTGCACAGTTCAATAGAACTGCAGTTTATGAACCCAAGTGTGATACATACGAATTTTGAGGAATATGGTACTATGCGAAACAAAGCCTATATGTAGTTGCTTTTAAACTGAAATGTGGATGAAGAATGTGAAGACAATAATTCTCATTTCTTAGACAAATTATAGGGTTCCACTGGACACAAGCTGCCAAGCCTGTTGTGTGTGTGTGTGTGTGTGTGTGTGTGTGTGTGTGTGTGTGTGTGAAGGTGGATAGGGTCAGCTCACACATGGAAACAAAATGAAGACAAACACTACCGGAAGGTATAAGAGATAAAGAGCTGACTCGGGGAAATGTTCTCCAGGGACAAGAGAACTAGAGAAGGCACAGGAAAGAGTTAACACATAGGAGGATGAAGAGGAGTCCATTTGGAAACACACAAGAGGGGAGGGCAGACTTGGGCATTCCGAGCTGAGCCCACAGCACGAGCCAGCAGATGCTCGTAAGGTGAGGGTTCTGAACCCTTGGGCTAGGGTGTGCTCAGTGGCCACTTGCAGGGACTTTGATCAAGAAAGACTTCTGCTTCTAAGGTGCACGAGCCAAAGGTGGCTGGCAGAGTCACAGGGGCCCCAGTGCTAGCACCTTTGTGGCCTGGTTTGATTCTGTTTATGTGCTCTGCTTCATGGATGAAGAAGCAGGAGTCCAAAACAAAGTCTTGCCACAACAAACAACCGGCTAAACAAAAAGACACAGGTTTGCTGGGGTCAGGCTGCTTCTTGCCAGGTTCCGCTGGAAATTTGGGGTGTGGACAAGTGTATCTGATGACTATAGTTGTCTTGCTTCGCATACTTCTCTTTACACCTAATTATTTAACTGATCTCTCCTTAAGGAGACACCACTGAAGTAAGACATACAAACGAGGGCACACACAATGGTCTTGAACGTTATTGCTTTTTTATTTTCTTTACAGTTTTTTCCAAACACGTATATGTAGTTTTATTTAAAAATTAATATTGGTTTGATTTTAGAGGGGTTTTTCATTTTGTTTTGATTTTTGGTTTGTTTAGTTCTTTAAAGAACTGTTCCACTAAAGACTTTTTTTTTTTTTTTTTTTTTTTTTTTTTTTTTTTTTTTTTTTTTTTTTTTTTTTTTTTTTTTTTTTTTTTTGTCCTTGTGGCCAAGCTGTTTTTCATTTGGGGTAGATTTTCCTTTTCTAGCTGGTAATTATTTCAGGGCTGTTCTTCTGGTTTCCAGGCGTCAGAGCTGAAGGGTCCCCTGACGAATGCTGGAGAAATCTGCTTCTGTATGGGGACTCCCCCATCTTCTCGTTCAACAGGAGCTCAGAAAGGAGCCCACCCCCAATTCAGTCACTTCCCACGGATTAGCCTGGGTTTAGTCCCAATCAGAACCTCTGAGAAACAGCAAGACAGGGCTGTCAGGGGACCCACTCTGGCTGGGCTGAGTCTCCCACCAAGTAAACACAATCGGAAAGGGCCAGGGAGCTTGAAAGCAAATCTGTGAATGATCCCATCTGTGAGCCTTGGCTGATTACTCTTCTGAGCTGGACCAGAGGGGGCGGCGGGACCAGAAGACAGGGTCTCTTGTGCTTTGAACAAGATGCGGCTACAGTCTTGCATCTATGTTTGGGGGTGTTTTCCAAGTGAAAGTTCATTAGGGAGACAGGAAAGCACGTTCCACTAATACCCATCAAAGAAGGGGTTGAGTTTCAAAGCTCAGAGGAAATACAATAGGGTTGAAGTAAACGGCAGGCAAAGGGGTCTCCTGCCCCTGAAAAGCAAAAAAAAAAAGAAGCCGGGAAATGAGTTGGATTATTTTTGTTGAAGCCAACTTTTGTTTGGGACAAATAAGTGCATCTCAGTAAAATGGGTGTGCCCTGGGCATTCTCTTACAGGGACAGCTAGGATGAAACATTCTGGAATGTTTGGATTTCCCTGCCTCCTATTTTCTTCTGTTGGTACCAAACCCTACACTTGGTTCTTCCCTGTCATGGTAATGGTTATTAATTTTTTTTAAAAAAATATTTATTGTTCTTATGTATATGAGTACTCTATCTGCATGTATGTTTTCATGCCAGAAGAATGCATCATATTTCACTATAGATGGTTGTTATCTACCATGTGGGTGGTGAGAATTGAACTCAGGACCTCTGGAAGAACAGCCTAGTGCTCTTAACCAATGAGCCATCTCTCCATCCCCGCCCCTGTTATTAATTCTTACTGAGTTAGAGAATCATGACAGGCTGAGGTATAGACTGGAGCTGGGTATTAGGTGGGCTAGTGAAAAGAATATGAACAGAGGCACCCGAAAGATAGGGAGCCTGAGCGGCTCAGCAGAGGCCCTGGCTTTGTGTCTGTCCTCAAGCCAAGGGAATGGGCCAGATGCTGGTGGGCACTAAACAGGCCCCTGATTTGAGGGTTGGTCTGAACAGGGTCAGAATGTCTTTTCCAAGGGCTGGCTTTGTCATCAAAGACACGGCTCCAAACCCGGTGCTAGATACTCAGCTTTCTCTGTGAAATGAGATATCGTCCACTCGGGTGAGCAGATATGTAGGAGAAATTTTGGAATGTATGTTTACAAATCACAGGGCCTGGCACACAGTAGGTGCTCACTATATGGTAGGTCTATCCTGTGGAGTTTCTCTAAAAGAATGAGGACACTAAGGTTTAGGGAGTACCTGTTCCATGCTATGATAATAGGCCCCCTGTGCGGGTGTAGTGCCGGCTGATGACTTGAGGCCACACTGATAGATACCTGACCCCAGGAGCTGAGCATAGAAGAGACTGAAAGACCCTCAACGAGGACCTTTTCTCGGGAGGAGACCTCCCCAACACCAAGGAACAGGCCGAGACCGCATGGATGCAAATCGCAAGAGGTTTATTGAGTAGACACAGGTACCTGCGGGCGGCAAGATCTCTTGGAAGACTTGCACGCCTGCCGACTGGAGGGCGGGTTTTTTATAGGGAAGAGCAAAAAGCAAGTTTACAGAAGCAAAAGCGTGGTTATCGGGATGAGGTGGGGGCATGAATGGTTTCCTCTCTCAGCATGGGTGTCAGCAAAAGTCATCCTGTTCCTATCTTATAGATATCCTGTTTGGCAGTCAACCTGCTTTGTTGATGTCCTATCTTATTGATATCCTGCCTTGCAGTCTTCCTATCTCATCCTGCTCTCTCAAGCACATGGGATGTTCTTACGAGAGCAGGCTGGCTGCTGCGGGTTTTGAGGAGGGGGTCTGTAGGGTCTTTCAAGACAAACACCACCACCTACACTCCAGTGACTTCTTCAGTTGTCCCAAGTTCATTTTGATACTGTGACTTGCAATGGCAGCTAGGATGATAATTTTAAGTATATGAAGAAATCTATGACTTTAAGTTTTCTCCAGGCTTTGGATCTTACCAGTGTATGTACCCAGGTCTTTGTAGAGTAAGCAGTTCCCTCCAGATTGAAATGCTCCCTCCTGTGGGAAAGCTCATCAAGCAGGAAGTAAACAATTAAAAATAGCTTCAGGAAGTCCCTGAAACTGACCAGATTTACTACATCCCTGCCTCTCCAAGAATATATAAACAGTCAAGTCTGGTAAGAATCATCCTCAGACAAGTCAAAATGCAAAGAAGAGACTTAAACAAGACCAAGACCAACTGGGGCTGGAGAGATGGCTCAGTGAGTAAGAGCATTGACTGCTGCTGTGAGACAATGGTTTGTACCCTGTCAATTGTATTTTAATAAAATGCTGATTGGCTAATAGCCAGGCAGGAAGTATAGGTGGGACAACCAGACAGGAGTAGAGGTGGGGCAATGAGAGCAGGAGAAATCTGGGAAGAAGTCCCAGTCTGCAGCCACCCAGCTACAGAAGAAGCAAAATTTGACTGCCTCAGTGAATAAGGTACCCAGCCATGTGGCTAACATAGACAAGAATAATGGGCTAATATAAGTTATAAGAGTTAATAAGAAGTCTGAGCTCCTAGGCCAATCAGTTTATAACTAATGTAGACCTCTGTGTGATTTCTTTGGAACTTAATGACTGTGGGAACCAGGCAGGACAGAAAACCTCAGACAACAGACTGCTGTCCAGAGTACCTGGGTTCAATTCCCAGCACCCCCGTGGCAGCTCACAACTATCTATAACTCCCACATTTGACACCCTCACACAAACACATGCAGGCAAAAGACCTATACAAATAAAAAAAAAGTAGAAACCAGCCAAGCTTCCTGGAAGAGATTTAGACCAACTGAATTACCTGGAAAGGACACTCTCCAACCTGCTGAACCACCTGTAGGCTGTGCAGTGTGCTCCAGGGTCCCAGCTTTTGTGAGCTGTCACCCATGATAGGGTGGGCTTTTGGGAAACAACTGTCTTTGAGTCATTCCTGTGAGTGACCCCTCATCCATATTCTTATATGTAACCCCAATAAAACTCTTAGCTCACTAAGTTGGACTTTGTGGTATCTGTACTTTGTATGTATGTCATGAGCTTCCTATGTATGCATGCCACTTTCTGGGGTGCATGGGTGTGTAGGGGAGAGAGAGAGAGAGAGAGAGAGAGAGAGAGAGAGAGAGAGAGAGAGATCCCTAGCAAAAGTCTGTCACAAAACCAGGTCGAGGAGCCAGCCTTTCCCTGAGGTTCCATTCTCCACCACTAACATTTTCTCACAGCCCCTAGCATTCAGAATTCAGTTCGCAAATCCTAGAAAAGCCATCCTGATTTGTCTTCTTGGACAACCTAGGAAAAAACGGTGACTGGTAGAAAATTTAAATAGGTCTATGAGAGAAAAACCACCATTTATTGCTTCATTCAACAGCCATTGCTAGATACATACTGTATGTCAGTTACTATACTTGGTGTCCATGTTGCAAAGATGAACTGAAGTTTGTCTCTTTTTCCCAAACTAGTGGCTTCTTCGTGTTCCAGATGTTGGTCAAAATATTAAAGCATTTAACAAATTGCAATAGTAAGATTGAAACATGTTTATGTATATGATAGTATCCAATAAAAACCTTGGTTTTGTTTAAAAGTATAGAGACAGATGTGGACATCTACTCAGATAATTCTAAGCGGCAGACACAGAAATGCCCAGGACTTGTAAGAGAATGGTCAGGCTGGTGAGATGCGTTTGGATCTAGATAAAGCTTTCCCAAGATGCAACTTGGGTGCCCGACAGAGGGTCCCAGCAAGCAGAAGAAGGCAAGAAGGAAGCCATGTAGAATGTGCAGGAGACTAGGAAGAGCTTCCCGCTGGTGATCCATAAATCCTAAAGCAGAAAATGAGTACAGCGGTAAGAGAAGGCTAGGAACCTGGGGTGCACTGCACAGTCCGGAGGCAGTTCAACAGGCTGGGGGGTGCCCTTCCCAGAGACTCAGTCGGTCTGAGCCTCTTCCAAGCAGCCCAGTCTCTGCCGCTTTCTTCAGGGAGTGTCTCTATGCCAGTGGGCTTCCTCTGGTGGGCAGTGGGAACCCCAGGAGAGTCTTAGCCAGAGGGAAGGAATGGTCTGGTCTGTGCTTTGTTGAGAAAGGATCTCAATGAGTAGTGCTGGCTGTCCTAGAACCTGCAACGTACACCAGTCTGACCTCAAACTTGTCTGTTAGATGGATGGGGTTAGAGTCCTAGAGACCTGATTCCCACTTTAGACAACAGGTAGAGACTGGCTGGAGGGCGCAGCAGTTTTGAGATCCTTTCCACTTTCTAGATAAAAAGGTGGGTGGGGGTTTGAAGGAAGGAACACACTTTTATTTCCAGTACGGCCACACGTGCACACACAGTGGAGAACTTCTAGGTACAAAAAGAAGCATATCTTTTTGTGTCTTTACAAGGGAAAAGGAGTCTGGCTGTGTTGGAGATTGAACCCAGGGTCTCAGTGCATGCTAAGCAAGTGCTGTGCCACCCAGCCACACGCCTAGCCCTCTCTGTCACTCAGCTACACGCCTAGCCCTCGAGTCCCTTATTATCAGATATTAGAGTGGGTTCTACGATACCTCCTGCATCACCAAGAAAGAGCACACATCTAGCTTTTTACATTTCGGTTTGGGGAAAGTGTTTACGGACATAATTTGCCCATTCTTTCTGGTGCTTTTTTGGTTATTGTTTGTCTCTGCTTTGAAATGTTTTCTATTATTGCTTCCCTGGCGAGGTTCAAGTGTGGGTGGTGAACTCCTTAGACTTGCTCATCTCTCCCGTCTTCAGGCACTTGCCCACCCTCTCTGCCCCCGTATGTTCCAGAAGCAGCTCCCAAGCAGCAAACCTGAAGAGGAATTTTTAAATCTCCTCTCCACGTCCCTAGGTGGTTTAATGAACTTTCTCACATTCCAATCCTTCATACAGGAGGCTGAAGGTGGCATCCTCTATTTCAGAACTCTGGGCAATGCTAGGAGGAGGCAGGAGGACCCTCTGGATTCTGGAGGGAGCAGCATGTGGGCACAGACGAGTTTCATTATTCATTGAGGGGCCGGGAGAAGGCATGGGGAACTCTAAAGACATGGGGAAGAGGAGGGACAAGTGTTGTAATAAGATTGGCAGGCTGGGCTGCGTCCCACCACCCGGCTAGCTTTATCCGAAATAATTACACAGAAACTGTATTCTTTTAAACACTGCTTGGCTCATTAGTTCCAGCCTCTTATTGGCTAGCTCTTACATATTAATCTAACCCATTTCTAATAATCTGTATAGCCCACGAGGTGGCTTACCAGGGAAGATCTTAACCTGCGTCTGTCTGGAGTGGGAGAATCATGGCGATTCACTGACTTGCTTTCTTTCTCCCAGCATTCTGTTCTGTTTACTCCACCTATCTAAATTCTGCCCTATGAGGCCAAGCAGTTTATTTATTACTTAACCAATAAAATCAACAGATTGATATATGACACTCCCATATCAGACAAGGATATGTGATGTTTATCCAAACATTGATTCTGTGGCCTAACAGCTCAAGAATGTGTAAGGCGGTCTTGTGTAAGCAAAGTTGTCCACTGCTGGAGGACTTGGGGTGTGGTCGGTGTGAACCATCTGTAAGGAGTATGGCTTTGATCAGCAGTCTCTATTCTCAGAGACCTCAAAGACCAATTTCCTCTCTGTATGGGTGGACATTACAAACCGGGGTTTTGCCTGTGCAGCTTGAGGGATGTTGATGGTGACGATATTGAGTAATGGTCTAATAAGAGAATTTTCTCCCGAGCATTAATGGAAGCCTTACTGTGCCAACGTGGACTATAATAATCTGCTTTGGAGAAGTAAGCATAAAGTATGCAAGGCATTCCTTCAGCGAGGCAAGAGTGCGTGCTAATCCATGGTTCACTGTCTCAGGGCTGGCTTCCTATGGCTTTTCAGATTTCCCCTTCCCTTCTTTCTTTGTAGGATTTGTAAACCATTTCCCATGCTAAGAGCAGGCAAAACCTACTGGAAAGGGGAAGCAGAGATTTGACTTTGCTTGACTCCATTGAAGTAGGCGATGGCCTTAGTGCTACCTCTGGATTTGGGTCTCAACGCTGTCCTTTGCTCCCTGAGAGCATCAGGACAGATCTCTTTACCTTCCTGAGTCTCGGTTTCTGATGCACATTTCAGTGGGGGATAATTTTAAGCCTCTCTCTGCACACAAAATGGATTCTGTGCCCTGCCAAGGCGTAGAGTAAAAATATAAATAAGGGCGCTTTGTGGCTAATCAGCCAGCTGCTGGCATCTCCTGTCTTCTCATGGAATCAGGAGTTGACGTTGCTGAACTCAAGCTCCCTATGATGGTAGGATCTATCGGGGTGCCACTGAGGCTGCTGGTAGGCCCAGCTTTCAGGGCGCATGCAGCTGTCATGTTTTCTGCCAGACACAACTCCAAAGAAGCTGAGGGGAGAGGTTTTGCAGGTGTGCGGCTGCTCTACCAGGGTGAAGGAGACAGAAGGTGATCATCTGGAAGGCGGCAAGTCACCAACTGAGACGTGCTAGAGGGTTGGCTTAACTCAGAAGGCGAGTCCCTATCCATTTTAGACCCAAAGCAAATTCTTCAAGCCCTGTTGTCGTTGGCTAACAGCAATTCCCAAACCACAGGCTCCAGAGATATGAGCCAGCGTTCCAGAAGAAGCCACCCACACACGGGAGAAGAGAATCAGGGGAAGGAAGTCTCCTCAGGGTTCTGGGTGTTCGGACTCTATAGATCTTAAGAGTTTCATGATAAGTCCTCAGGCAAAATTCTGTCTGTGTTCACAACTACTTACCTGGGCAGGGGATAAGCTGACTTTCTTTAAAGTCAAAATCCATGAGTTGTAGGGTTTTTTTTTTTCTCCATGTCCCATCTGCTGAGGGGGTGGAGCTTGAGAAGCTCTCTAAGGCGTGGGAGTGGTCAGATCGCTCCCATTCCACTTAGGTGGTTTTCAGACTTGTCTTGAATGGTATTCTGTTAACTTTTAAAAAATAGCTCCTCTGGAGTGGAGGAAAGGCTTGCCTTCATCTCTGAACAGGCTAAAGTGTGAGATAATGCCTCGTCAGGCATGGGTGTGCACACCCTTAATCTCAGCCCTCGGGAGGCCTATCTCTGAATTCGAGGTCAACCTGGTCTGTGGAGTGAGTCCAGTTCACTACAAAGAAACACTGTCATGAAAAACGGACAGCAGCAATTAAACAAACAAACAAATAAAAGAAGGAAGGAAAAGGGAAAGAAAATAAAACAAGATGAATGGACATTTGAGTGTCTCACAGGCAAGCTGCACTGACAAACTCATGGCGCCACAGCAAGAAAGAAAACTTGAAGGACCCTCCTGGGTCAGGTACCTTTGTAACTTCTCAAATTGAAAAGAAACCTCAATACCATCTACTTAAAGCTCAGCCCAAGAAGAGGTCACAAGGGATTCTCAGGCTTCAGACCCTGCAGACTTTAAGCCTATTTGTGGGTTCTGCACGGGTGCCGACACACACACACACACATACACCACAACCCCTACACTTCATTTGCCATAGTGCACCCTTCCCCCATAACTCTGTGCAATCAGGAGCTGAATTTGCAGGGAAAAGGATTCTTGAGAAAGAAAGAGGAATTCCATACTGGTGAGGTTAGGGCTGCAGTCCTTGAAGCCAGATGGTTTCCCGGAGACGGCAGGGTAGCTGGGTGAGGTGGTGTGGGGGAACACCATCCAGGAGCCAGGAGAGCTAGAGTGGGCACTTGCATGTGGCTGGCATCTGCTTAGCCCTGCGGATGGTACCTTCACAGCATCCCATCTGCCTCCAACATCCCCAGCCCAGGACCTAAGTTGTTCTATTCTGTTCTCCACCCATTTCTGAAAACTGCCCTGCTCTGATGCTACTTCAAAGTCCCCTGGGAATGCCAAGTCGCCAATTAAGCCTCTTTGAGGCAGATTCTCATTCCTTCCCCACTAATTGAAATGTTACTCCTTTTTCTAAACCCATAAACCACCCAAACACAACGGCCTTCCTCATTTGCATTGTAACAATGTCCCTAATGTCCTTCCAAGAGCTTTACGTAGAGGCAAACCTTTTCTCCACCCCCACCCCCCCAACGGTCAAAAGCAATTCCGAGGCAAAGGCCTTCATTTCCATCCCTATACAGCTGCTCATTAGCCAAGGTGGAATAAATTCCCTTTATTCTGGATTCATTTCCCAGGATGATAATGTCTTTTTTGTCTGAGACCACTGTTCCCAAACTGGCCTTAATTGCTGATAGTAATTGAGTTAATGCTTATTTACAGCCGGTAAGGTTAAAAAAGGTCTCCTGTAGTTTTATTTGCGACATTTTATTTAACCTGCAATAAAATCATTAACAAGTTGTCCCCGTGTTAATTTTCTGGCCCTTTATCTTGTCTCTGTCTCTTGGGAAAGTAGGGTGAAGGCAGATGGCTCAGTCTGGGGGTAGTTCTTTCGGGGAGCCCAGGCTTGCTCCTCTTCCAGGTTTCCTTCTATTCAGAGGGGAGAGCCTCTGTGGTGAAAGAAGATAGCCTGGGGCCACGATGCTCTGCACTCTCCCAGGCTCTTGGCCAAGTCACAGGCGGGGTGATGAAATCCCATCAAAGCCACTGGGCTGGGCCAGGCTCCTGCATTGGCTTCCAACCCTCAGCTCCAGCCTAAAGTGGCCCACAGGCCGGGCATAGAGCCGAGGTGTCAGGCAGCGTGACAGGTCGGGGCACCAGAGAAAGGGGCTGGAGAAGGCACCTATACTTGTGGGCAATGCCAGGGAAAGCCAGGGGCTTTCCACACTTCACACTGGGGGGCCTGAGGCTCCTCTGCCAGTCATTCTAACTTTCATGTCTGCTTCTTACAAACCACAGTGGGAAAGGTGGAGTCCCCGCTTCACACTGGGCTGCTGGCTTCTTTGTCATTTCTTTGGAGCAAGGCTGGTTTCCAGGGGGAAATAAAAAGAACCTGAGTCATTCTCGTGGCCACTCCCAGATACCAGCAGCTCCCTTGCTTCCCTATGTGCCATGCATGGGACACTGGTGGCTTCTGTTTCTGAGGTGTTCAGAAGCAGTGTCTGGGTCACCAGTCAAACTGTAACAGAAATAGCCGACCAAGGACTCAGGACTTCCTAAACCTCTTCAGGTTAGAGGCCACCATGTGACAGATGGAGGTTTGGGAGAAGGAGATGTGGACTAGAAGGAGATGCGACCGACAACTCTCAGACAAAGATTTGAAGGCAGATGTTGAAAGTGGCAGGGGCCCAGTCAGCTAAAAATTGTCACATCGGGGTGGAGGACAGCTGTCCCACCCATCCTGTGGATACACAAGAAATAAATGTCTGTGGAACGGAGCCCACTCCATGCTTTGAAAAGTACATGTGGCACTTAGGAAGCCGCTCTACATTCTGACATGCCCAGTGCCCTGCCTGTGCCTGTGAATGGTTGCCTTGCTGGGGATTCTCACTCTCTGAGACCTGTCTGTCCCACGTGGCTGTGAGTCAGGCCCCTCTACAAAGCCGTACCATGGGTAGAGGAAGCACAGATCTGAGCTGATTCAACCGTTGCCCTGGCATCCTCCCAATACCACCTTTGCCTGCCTCTAGGCAGATTGCCTGCGTCTGGCCAGAGGTGTAAGATTTCACAAATCTGTTCTGAGGCCAAGAGTCTCAGAACCAGAGGACATTTCTCTGAGACTCATCTCAGAATGGATGGATGTTTCTGAAGTCAGGCTCCTGAGCCCTGAGTGAACAGGCAGGGGAAGGTTAAGCCGCTTTCTGGGGGCAGTTGCAGCCTGTCCAAGGTGGGGGGAAGAGGCTTTAGCCACTCACTCGTGCCCCTTCATCTTGCAGACAGAGATGGAGACCCAGAGCCAGGAAACAACAGACTCAGCCTAAAGCCTCCTGGCTTAAGCCTGGTGCTCCTTAGCTGATGACAGAAATAAGGCAGATGCTGTGGGCTGTCATCAACTGTCCCTTTGCCGTTCTTGGTACCTGCTCAGCATTCTTCATCCTCTGGAATTCATCAAGACATGCCTGTCTCCGAGTCGCGACGCTTCCACATTCACAACTGGTACTCCACGGTGCTGTCTCCTCCAGGCGTATTTCAAGTCCTGTTTCCAGCGATTTCTAAAATGCCAAGGGAGAGCAGATTGCGGAGTTCTGCTTTTCTCAGGAGGCTGTGTCCCCTGTCCACCTGGAGGCTGGGGCTGCTGGAGGAAGCGGGGACCTCATTTCAAGGCCCAGGGGAGGGACTGCCTGCAGTAGGACGTTTGACAGTCCTAAACTGGTCTAGACTATTTTTAGCTTCTTTGTTGTTGCCAGTGCAAGAACTTATCCCATCTTACCGAGGAGGCAACCAAGGCTTGTTAATTTACTCAGGTATCTCTGCAAGAGAGTACAGCCTTTTTGACTCCCAGCCCTGAGCTCTTCAGTCTGCTGCTCAGAGGGACAGGTTGCCTGCCCCTCTTCTAACTCAACTGCATTCTCTCTTCTCGTATCTGCCAAGGCCCAGGCTTATTTCCCAGAGTTCAGAGGCACACTAGCCAAAAACTGAATCTGACCAATTCCATGGGTGGAACTGGCTTCCTATAGCCAGAGGCGTTCTTAATTGTGATGGTGGATTCAAAACTCACGCTTTTTGCCCTTGTAACTTTCCCCCTGGGAACTTCAGGAGAATTGGAATCCTGAATATTGGAGTAATAAGCCGTGAAGTCTGTGCTGTTTTGTTGTAGTTTTGTTTTTCCCATTTGACACAAACAAGAGTCATCTTGGAAGACAGAACCTCCATCAGATTGCTCGGGAATGCTTGGCAATGGCTTGGAGAAAATGCCTCTGTCAGATTGCTTGGAAGTAATTCTGTGGGGCATTTCCTGGATTAATGGTCCACGTGGAAGGGTCCTGCCCACTGTGGGCAGTGCCATTCCTGGGCAGGTAGTCCCGGGTTGTATAAAAATGTTGTCTGAGCAAGGCATGAGGAGCAAACCAGTAAGCCGTGTTCCTCCATGGCCTCTGCTTCAGTTCCTGCCTCCAGGTTCCTGCCTTGGGTCCCTGCCCTGACTTCCCTTCATGATGTAAGCTGTAAGAAGAAGCAAACCCTTTCCTCCACAAGGTGGTTTTTCATCATGGTGTTTTATTACAACCATAGAAAGCAACTGAGACAAAGTCATTGCCTTTACTACCAGGGGCCATAAGCTCTCAGTGCCAAGTGTTAATAAAAAGTGCTTGGTGAGAGATCCTGGAAGGCAGGACCCGGATTGGCTAGTCTCCACCAAAGACACAGAGGCACCAGCATTTTCCTCCCATCCCGCAGCTTGAAACAGGCAAGAAAGCCGCCCACCCACCTCTACTACTCTCCTTTGGGGAGTGAATGTTTAGTACGGGAAGTCGGTTTGAGAGGCTCTGGAATAACCCTTACGGCATGTCCGTGAGGGGCTTTCTAGGTAGCACCGGTGACTTTGCTGCTTTTCCTATTGCTGTTTGAAAACCCCACAGACAGAACAACTGAAGGAGCAAAGCTTTATTCCTGCCCAAGGCTCAGGAACAGTCTACTCTGGTGGAGACTTCAATGCTGCAGGAGCTTCAAGCAGCTGATGACGTCACATGCACAATCAAAAGATAAAGGCAGCGAATACATGCTGCGGTTCTGTTCCCTCTCCCCATTTAGACAGTCCAGGATCTCAACCTGGAACAGCCATATTCACAAGGGGTGGGTTGCCCCGCCTCCATTAATGTTTCGAGGACAATGCCTTCAGGTATGGCCAGGCCCAGTCTCCCAGGTGACGCTATAATGATTGTGCTAATTGTGGATTTCATCCTAAATATGGGCAACACCATTGCACGCACTGGGATTGAATGAAAAGAAAAGGCTAGTTGGGAATGTTACTTTGTCTCTCTTTGCCCCCAGACTACAGATATAATGTAACAAGTGCCTGAGACTTCTGCCCCCATGATTTCTCTGCTGTGATGGACTATATCCCAGAACTGCGAGTCCAAACACACCTTTCCTTCCTTATGTGGCCTTTGTTAGACATTTTTGTGGTAACAATGAGCAAGTCTTTTCTTTCTTTTTTTTGTTTTAATCTTATGGGAATAAAAATGAACGTTTTTGTTTGTGCAGACCTCCCCCTCCCATGGGGTTACGGTCCCTCACACTGAGAGGTTAGACCTGAGACGCCTCCAGCACCCGTTCTTCCCTGCTTGATTGCCTGGTTGAATGAAGGAAATCTGCTCTGCGTTTATACCCTTTAACATTCACGTGTGCTGCCAGGCACGGAGGCTCCCACCGTTCATCTCAGCACTCAGGAGATGGATGAAAGAGCATCTCTGTGAATTCGAAGCCGGCCTAGTTTACACAGAGATTTCCAGGATTACATAGAGAGACACTGTTTCAAACAAACAAATTCACCAAGTGCGTTTCCCGTTCGATATGTTTTTGGCCTGTTTTCTTTTAAAAATGAAAACAAAATCTTTGAGAAACAGAGACCTGACAAAGTCTTTCAATCTCGGGCACCCCGGGAGATGAGTCATTACACTTCAATGGCTGGGTTCCTGGGGAGGAGCGCGGGGTGGGGGTCTTCAGGCTTGCTCAGCATCCTCTCTCATGACAGCTGCAACTCCAGTCCTCTGTCCGCACATCACAGCTGTCATGGCGAAGACATCTTTGCTCAGAGCAGTGGCTTGTTTAGGGTTTTGTGGTTTCTAAGCGGCAGGTGAAAGGTGATTCTTGTCTACAACATCATTTTCTCTTCTATACATCAGTACATAGGCATAGTGTGCTGGTGAATTTTTGTCCGCTTGACGCAAGCTAGGGTCATCTGTGAAAAGGAGAATCGATTAAGAAAATGCCTCCATCAGATTGGCCTGCGGGGACATTTTCTTGATTGATGTGGGAGGGTCCAGCTCACTGTGGGTGGTGCCACCCCTGGGCAGTGGTCCTGGGCTGCATAAGAAAGCAGGTTGGGCTTAGAGGAGCGAGCCTGTAAGCAGCGCTCCCTTCCCCCCAACTCTGCCTTAGCTCCTGCTGCATGTGCTTGCCTTGAGTTCATACCCTGGCTTCCCTCAGTGATGGACTTATAAGTTGTAACGGGAAATAAACCCTTTCCGTCCCAAGTTTCCTTTGGTCATGGTGTTTTATCACAGCCATAAAAGGCAAAGTAGGAGACATAATGAAGAACAGCTTTTCTAACTTAATTTACTGCTGGAGAACAGTTGCTCTGAGAATAAAGGTATACAATCTGACAAGTTCTCCCATCTGTGTGTGTGTGAGTGTGTGTGTGAAAGAGGTGTGTGTGTGAGAGAGAGAAGTGTGTGTGAGAGAGAGAGGTGTGTGTGAGAGAGGTGTGTGTGTGAGAGAGAGAGGTGTGTGTGTGAGAGAGAGAGGTGTGTGTGTGAGAGAGAGGTGTGTGTGTGAGAGAGAGAGGTGTGTGTGTGTGAGAGAGAGAGGTGTGTGTGTGAGAGAGAGGTGTGTGTGTGAGAGAGAGAGGTGTGTGTGTGTGAGAGAGAGGTGTGTGTGTGTGAGAGAGGTGTGTGTGTGAGAGAGAGGTGTGTGTGAGAGAGAGAGAGATGTGTGTGAGAGAGAGGTGTGTGTGTGTGTGTGTGTGTGTGTGTGAGAGAGAGAGAGAGAGAGAGAGAGAGAGAGAGAGAGAGAGAGAGAGAGAGAGAAGGCTAGAGGTTGTTTATGAGTGCCTTCCTCAATTTTCTTTCCTCCTCTTCCTCCTCTTCCTTCTCTTATTTTTTTGAGCGAAGGTGTCGCACTGGTCTAGAACTCCCAGAAGTTCACCAGTTCTTGGTCATCCCCTGCATTCCCGTCCATCATTTCCTGTCTTGTCCTGTGATAGGGAACTAAGGGAACTCAGAACTGCAGATAAGAACTTTGCCATCACAGCATCTCCAGCTCCAAGAGTGGGGTGGAATTTCGTTTTGGGGACCAGAGTTGGAAGGCAGCATGGAATCCGGTCAGGTCATCTCACAATGGCTGGGTAAAGCCCCTAAGGCAGTCAAGAGTGCCAGAGTCTTGTCCCTCCGTGTTCCCTCCAAAGTGAACAGGGACTAAGCACCCTTGTAAGACCGTTGGTCTCCTTTGGTGGATGTGAATTCAATGGCTCCCGGGCTCCATTCTACACATCCTGGCTCCGGCTTAAGTTTTAAAACTAATTCTCTCAGCATTAATCTGAAAGGATTCTTCAAACAAAAGCTCAACATCTGAGTCTATTTACCCAGTGTGCAGCTGTGTCAATCGGCCAAGACAAAGCCGGGCTTCCTGGTCAGCCCACAATGGGCGGCAGGTAGTTCTCAGAACAGAGGCGCACAAGGCAGGGGCCTCTCACCAGGCCACCACCCTCCTTCCAATGAGGAAGAGCTGGAGCCCAGGGGTCAAGAGAAAAGGAGGGTGTCCCGCCCCCACCTCCCCCACACAAGTGGAGGCTGAAAGATATGATCTGTAAGCCCATCAATTAGGGCTATTAAAAAGGTAATTAGCCCTCTTCCATGGAAACCAAAGACAGAGACGTGAAAAGAGGGAAATGCATTTCCATGTGGTTACATTTTAATGTGGCTGGTACCTTTAGTAAAGAAGGAGGGCCGTTGTTGAGAGTGTCACTTGGTCATCTTCAGGAGAAGGGGACATCAGTTCTGTGACAGGGCTATCTTATGATAAAGACAGGGATGATTTTTTTAATTCTTTAAAGAAACATGTTTTTTGTTTTGTTTTCTCCTGTCAAACCCTCCGTACAAATGGAATGGCCAGATTTGGGAGGCTAAAGAGTTAAGAGTAATTCCCTTTTTAGTTTCCTTTCCAGGGTAGAACTGTGGCAGGAAGTAAAAGATGAAAATATCAACAATGCGCAATTTGTCCTGCACCCTGTATGTGTGAAAATCAGAATTAGTGTTTCTGTTCTCTTTTTCAGGCGTGTGTGGGTATTTTGATAATAAAGGCCAAGAGGGAACCAAACAACAGAGAAAAGACCTTTCTCATAACGAGAGTCAAAGTTCTCTGTTGACTGAAATCCATGATACTTCTGTGCCCCCGACTCAGTTCACAGTGAATGCCTGAACCTATGTTTACAAGGCCTGTGTTCATGCTTGCAAGTAAAGAATAACTGAAACATCTTCCTTTTCCTTTCGTCTGAGAGTCTCCTTCTCTGGACTCCCCACTTCACTTCCCCGCCCCCCAGTAAGACAGGCACATAGTGAGCTGCGCACACTCCAAGTTGCCACTGGGTGTTTGTACTGCATCTCTTAATCCACGCAAAGATGTTCGATATTTAATGGTCTCTGACGTCTCCTGCTTCCACCTCTTCAGGCAATCATGACTTCTGTTTTATTTCTGTAGAGAGGTTGAGCTTGTTTTTGAATTTTACATAAATAAAATTCTATGGTATGAATCCTTTTATATCTGGCACCTTTTGCTTAATTACTTTATAAAATTATATATAATTTAAAATATAATTATAAAAATTTATAAAATGAATTATAAATTTAGATAAATTATTTGTTTATTGCTTATTGAGATTCATCTTGATGCTGTGTATTAGTAATCTTTGGTTGTTTGTTTATAAACAGTATTTGATTGTGCAACACAAGCCCACAATGTATCCTTTCTTGTGTTGATTGATATTTGAACTCTTGGACTATGGTGAATATAGCTGTCTTCTCTGAGAACTCTGTCCAGCCCAGCACTGTGAGGATTCTTGCTTACTTCTAGCTTTTGTGCAAATTTAGCTTTTGTGATGAAATCTATTATTCATCTAAAGGTAATGCTTTACAGTGCTTTGGATCGAACCCAGGGATCATGCTAGGCGAGCCCTCTTCCGCGGAGCTATACCCTACCCTCAAATTCTTTATTTGTTTGTGTTTGTTTGCCGTACTGGAGATTTGTTGCAGGTCCTCATGCAAATGCATTATGACTTTAACCCTCAAATTAATTTTGTGATATATGGTGTGAGGTAACGATTGGAGGGCTATTTTGTTTAGAAAAAGTATCCAGCAGTTCAGTACCATTTCACAAAGGCTTCCCCTCTTGAGTTTCTCTGGTGTTTTTGTTACAAACCAATTGATTGTGCGTGACTTTCTCAATTTCCCATTTCATTTCTTTGCCCATATGTCAATAACCCATTGCCAAGACTGTTGTATATTTTTAATGTCTTGATATTAGATTAATGTGTGGTCCTTAAGTCTTGATCTTTTAAATAACTTTATTTTGGTCACAGTAAGCCCTTTTTAATTTTGCATAAACTTTAGAATTAATTTGTCAATTTCTAAAAGAAAATGCCTGGAGATTTTGCTTGCAGGAGGTGAATCTGTGTAGATCAGTTTCATTAGCAGGAGAATTTAACAATTGAATAGTTTGAGCCTTTCAGTGAATGAATATGGTTTATTGTTCAATTTATTTGTCTCTTAGTGATACTGCATAATTTTTAGCACTGAAGTTTTAGGTGATTTTTGTTAAACTAGCTCCTATTTTAAGTATTGTGTTGCTATCCTGACTGGTTACTTTTCAAGTTTTGTTTTCTAATTGTTTGTTGTTTGTATATAAAACCAGAATTGATTCTTAATGCAGTTGACTAGATAGCTTGCTATAAAATTTTGCTGTTTTCACAGAAGACTTATGGAGTCCTCAGGGCTTCATACACAAATATTCATTTCATTTGCAAACAAAGCCTCTTTCCTACTGCCCCGTCTTTATGCGATGTCTCCCCACTACTCCCACAGGGTCTCGCTAGTAGCCCAGGTTGGCCTTGAATTTCATACATTGCCTTGGTTGGCTTTAAACTCGAGATCCTCCTGCCTCTGCTCCCCACCTCCTCACGAGTCATGGTACTGCAGAATGTGCTACTGCAATTGACCTTCTTTTTCTCTTCTTCTTCTTCTTCTTCTTCTTCTTCTTCTTCTTCTTCTTCTTCTTCTTCTTCTTCTTCTTCTTCTTCTTCTTCTTCTTCTTCTTCATCTTCTTCTTCCTCTTCCTCTTCCTCCTCCTCCTTCCTCTTCCTTCTCCTCCTCCTCTTCCTCCTCTTCTTCTTCATTTTAAATGTGAAGCCTTGTTTTCAAAGTCAGCTCACAAAGTATTGTGCTCCTGCATGGGGTTTCCAGGCACATTTCATGTTGCCTGGTTCCCTTCCCAGTGCCCTGATCTTCCCCATACCTTTAGCCCCTCCCTGTCTTACCCACTTCCCCTGTGTTCTGTTGCCTTCGCTATTACACCTTTTTAAAGCCTTGCTGTTTCCAGTCATGGAATAGTTTGAGAGAGAAATGTCGAGCCAGGCAGTGGTGGCGCACGCCTTTAATCCCAGCACTCGGGAGGCAGAGGCAGGCGGATCTCTGTGAGTTCGAGGCCAGTCTGGTATAGAAGAGCTAGTTCCAGGACAGGAACTAAAAGCTACAGAGAAACCCTGTCTCGAAAATAAAAAAAAAGAAAAAAAGAAAAAAAAAAAGAAAAGAAAAAAGAAAAAGAAAAAAAAGAAAGAAATGTCTGCCCATCTGCATGGCTTTGGTGATTGACTGGACTGGTGCAAGGAGGAAATGAAGAAATGACAGATACATAAACCCACATAGAGACAGACAAACATAACACACACACACAGATCCACAGACAGACACATATAAAACACACACACACACATACAGATACACATGGACACACAGAGAAATGCACACATCCAGATACACAGACATGGACATACATACAGACACACATGCAGACACACACAGTCACACATGTGGACGGACACACACAGGACACACACACACATACAGATACACACACAGACACACAGAAAGGTTGGGATCGGGTGAACCGTGTACTCTCAAGGAGAAGTACCAAAAGCCCAGAAAGTCAGTGTATTTATTTCATATACTGCATCAAGAAGGCATGTATACAGCTGAACAAGGAGGCAGACTTAGCTAATCTTGGTAGGTCGTCTCTACATGGATGTAGTCTCAGGCTGCAATCCCCCAGGAAGAGGAAGCTATGACTGACGAGTTTGGTATATTCTCTCAATGTTCATACTCCGACCATTTCCGTTAGCCTCATCTAGGGAGGCCTCGCCGTTCCATGGGTCTGAGGCACTGGGGTCTCTGACATGGCTGTGCCCACGTCAATAATACACATTCACTCAGAACTCCATCTGTGCCTCAAATGTCCCCACAGGCACAGATGTTTGGATACTCCGTCCCCTCTGTTGGTGTTTGGGTACGCTTACGAGGTGTGGCCTTGCTGGAGAAAGTATGCCAGGTTTCAAAGTCCTTCCCAGTTTGCTCTCACTCTGTGTGAGGCTCAAGATGTGATCTCTCAGCTTGCTACTTCATCTACCATGATGACTGCTTCCTTACTTCTGTGGACTGTTATGTCTGTAGGGCCATAAGCCCAAATAAACCCTTCCTTCTGTAAGTTGTCATGGTGATGGTGTTTTATCACAACCACAGAAAAGTACCTCGTTCAGACCCCTTTCGAGTTTCCTAGCCTTACCATATTATTCCCACCTGAACATGCATATTTAACAGTTAGAGGCAAGGATCTACTTATGAGAACATATTATATCTATCTTTCTGAGTCTGGGTTACCTTGCTTAAAATAATGTTTTCTTTTTAAATTTATTTATTTATTATGCATATTCTGTCTACATGCCAGAAGAGGGAACCTGATCAAATTATAAATGGTTGTGAGCCACCATATGGTTGCTGGGAATTGAACTCAGGACCTCTGGAAGAGCAGCTAGTGCTCTTAACCTCTGAGCCATCTCTCCAGCCCAAAGTAATGTTTTCTAGTATCATGCATTTTCCTGCAAATTTTACAATTTCGTTTTTTCTATGTAGCTGAGTAAAAATCCATTTTGAGTATATATTCATGCATATTTCACTTTTTCATTGTCTAATCCTCTGCTGTTGGGTATCAAGGCTGATTTCATTTCCTTGATATAGTGAAAACAGCAGCAATGAGCAGGGATGAACACATATCTCTGCAGTCGGATGGCGAGTCCGTTGGGTGTATGTCCGGAAGCGGTGTAGCTGAGTCATACGGCAGATCTGTACTTGGCTTCCATACCAATTGTGACAACAGTCGCATTAGTTTGCACCTTTACCAGCAGTAAGTAGCAGGTATCCCCTTTTCCTTGCATCCTTGACAGCATTTGTCTCTTTTTCTTTCTTTTCTTTTCTCTCTCTTTTCTTTTCTTTTTGGGGGGTGGTTGGTCAGAGAGGGTCTCTCTATGTAGTTCTGGTTGACCTGAACTCACTCTGTATATCAAACAAGCCTCAAACTCACAGAGATCCACCTGCCTCTGCCTCCCAAGTGCTGAGATTAAAGGTGTGCACCATCACCACCTAGATATTTGTTTTCTTGGCGGTAGAAATTGTGACTGAATTGAGAAGATTCTCAGAGTAATTTTCGCTTACATTTCTCTGGTGGCTAAAGATGTTAAACCTCTAAAAAAAATCTGTTGTCTATTTGTGCTTCTTTGGGTCCCATTTACTTACTGGTAAGGTTTTATTGTACTGTTTCATTGTTATAGTTCTTTATATATTCTAGACATTAGCCCTGCGTGAAGTATAACTGTCAAAGGCTTGTTCATGTTCTATAGGCTCTCTGTTCGTTCTCTTCATTGCTTATTTTGCTGTGCAGGAGCTTTTGATGTCATGGAATTCCACCTGTCAGTTCTTGGGGTTATTTCCTGTGTTATGGAATTCTATTCAGAAATTTGTTGCCAACCTACATCCTGAAGGGTTTTCCCAGTGTTCCTTTAGCAGTCTTAGCCTTTTCTGTTTCAAATGAGTATTTATTTGTTTATATTTTGGTTTTTCAAGGCAGGGTTTATAATAGCCCTCGATTTCCTGGAACTTGCTCTATAGACCAGGCTGGCCTCAAACTCGCTATGTAGAGCAGGCTGGCCTCAGACTCACAGAGACCCACCTTCTTATGCCTCCTGAGTGCAGGGATTAAAGGTGTGGGCCACCACCACCAGACTTCAAACGAGTTTTAAATGATGCAGTTTGAACTGGTTGTTGTATGAGGGTGAGAGAGGTCATTTTTCCCGTGGCCCCTTCTTCTCCATGTACCTGATGCCCCCTCATTGCTGTAGCCAGGAACACGAAGAAGTTGCTGGCAGTTCACCTTGGTTTTGTGGAGCCCTGTGTTAAAGATGGTTTGGGCTGGGTTACCTCGGTGTTGCTCTTTGAATACACAGTCAAGTGCCATTTAACAACGGGTTACATTCTGGGAAGTAGGCTGTTAGGTAATTTGGCCACTGGGTGAGTCACACAGCATGCATTTACACAAACTTGAATGGTATGGCACAAGAGAAAATGATACAACTCAAAGACAGGAAAATCACAGGACACATGGGGCTGCCATGGGCATAAATCCACACAGTTTGCAATAAAGTCTTTCTTAATTATTAGAAAAGGTGTACTCAAACACAAATAGAAGTATAACATGCTACACACACACAAACCAGTAATATAGTTGCTTATCATGACCAAGTAGCATGTACTGTATATACTCGTATGTGCTATACTTTTACATCACCAGGATAGGCTAGGTTCGTGCACACCAGCATCACCACGAGTACGGGGCTAACGTACTTTGTTGCCACGTTATGGTGATAACAGGGGTATCAGTGATAGTGTGCTGTTATCTGATAACACCACCATAGTACATACAGTCCCCACCACTGACCACACGATATGTGGCACGTGACTGTGATTCTTACCATGAGTGTGCAAAATGCTCACCAAGGTGTCTTCCGTGTGCTTTTCTGAAACTCCAAGCTCTTTCAACCCTGAGGATAATCCAACGTCAGCATTCAGGTTTCATTCCCTTTTAACCCACCCTCTGATAGGCCGTCTGGCAGTTACTATACCGGAAACAGCTCTTCTCTCAGTCAGGGACCCAGGAGCATCTCCAATGCAAATTCATAGCAACCTCTTTGCAGCACTAATCTTGGCACCCTCCCTCTCTCCTCTCCACTCTTAACTAAATCTGTTCACCAGGCTCTGCTGCCCAACTCCCCCCCCCCCCCAACTTGTCCCCAGGCGGAAGGCCAGGTCACATTTGAGCTTCATCGTGGGTTCCCTTCTTCGGGGAATTACCGTCAGGGTCCGTCGATCAATGACGGATGAGAGTTGCGGTCTATCCTTTATTTCACTTAGTCATCTTTGTACATGGAAGTGAGTGTCCAGCTCCTGTTAGCTCCATCATAATCTAAGATAAAATTTCACCCATACGTACTACTGGGGTTTAAATATTTAATTTCCTCCATACACTCATTTATCTGAATGCTTGGTCTCCAGGTGCACAGTTCTGGAAACTGAGGAGGTGGAGGCAGACAAGATCAAAGAAGTCTTGGGACAGTGGTGGTGGTGAGGGGGTCCCTAGGCATACATCACTCCTGCCTGCTCTCTGTTTTACCGGCAGTGCTTCCTCGTCTGGCCACCACGAGAAGAGTTATACCATATATTTGCCTAAGACTGAGCTTGCCCATTCCCGTGCTTTTCCCAGGATAGTGGGCTGAAACCCTCCTGAATCTATGAGCAAAACGAACCTCCCTTAAGCCAGGTATGTTATAACAGCAACAAGAACAATAACTAGTACACATACATGTATTCCTCTGATGGTCTATCTGAGAAACATGGCACATTGTGATGGCCTTTTCGTTTTAATGTGCTTAACAGACAGCAAAAGTTATAGCTTCAGAGTTTAGTGATTTGCACAGCTTCTGCCTTCCAATACTTCAATAAGCAAATAAGAAAATAAACATATAACTCATATTTGAGAAATAACCCAAACCTTAGAGTGCTTTTGAGGGCCAAAATTTTCCAGTCTGTGTTGTAAACAATGCTGGCTACACAAGAAACTATTTGGTAAGCCATCTGGGAGGCTTCATTAATATGTTAGAAATGGTTTGTGGACTTGTCTATTTTGACCTCTCTGACAATTTCCCCCAATGGAAAAAATATATATATATATATTTGAGAGGCAAAAGAGAGAACTTACAAAGGACTTAAAATCAAGACGAGCATTTCTGGTCAAGACAGTGACTGATTAGCTGTTGGGGACTCTATCATAAATGTGCAAACTGGAAGATGGCCTAGGAAAGATGACTGATTTTCTTCAAAGGTTCAGAGACTCAGATCAATATGTTTATTTCTTAAAGTCCTAGAAATCTAGAAGTAAAATCCTATCCATAAACTCTTAAACTCTTGCCTTCAAAAGAATTTCATAGAGTATATTTTTAGATAATAATCCACGTGCATAAATTTCATTAATCATTTATGAGTGCCCTAAAACCTTGGGGAAACGTTTTTAAACTCCAACACCTTTTCAATGACATCATGTCTGTTGGTCTATATTGTTCTGGAGTTGGGGTCTGGAGGGTGTTCTAACCTCTTTGTAAAACAGCTGCTGAAGGTTTGTCATCTATCTTCCTTAAAAAGAAACATCTGGACAGGGTGGTGGGGTTCCGGGACACCATGGTGAGGCAACTGGCTGAATTTGGACCCTTCATTCTAGAGGAGACTGCCACATGGACAGGAAGAAGCCTAGAGGCAAGGCCGGTGACCTGGCATGCCCTGGGGCGCATGGCAATTGAGCCACGGAAGGGCAGAAAGTACTGGCAGTCCCTGGGAGTTCATTCTCCCTCTGAGGTCCTCAGTGGAGGTCTTCATTTGCCTGCTCCTCTCCGCGGACATCTTGCAGTTCCACATTCTGACCCACAGACAAAGAGGAAGCTTTTGTTCACTGGTTTTTCATTGTGGTAACAAAATGCCTGGAACTTGGAAGAGGGAGGATTTATTTTGGCTTATGATTTCTGAGGCTTCATGAGGCCAGGTTCCCGTGGGACATGAGGCAGTGTCACAAGGGAGTGGGCATAGTAGAACAGATTATATCATGATGCCCAAGAATTGGAGAGAAAGAGAAGGCCGGGAAGGCCGGGGCAAAAACTCTTCTTCAAAGTTTTACTCTACCGTGATTGGTTTCTGGCAACCAGGCCCACTTCCCGATTGCCTGTGCAGAGGCAAAGAGAAAGAGCTTCCTTCTTCAATATTCTGTACAAATTAGGCTGGCACCAAGGAAGATGTGGCCCAGATTAAAAGTGGATCTCCTCATCTCAAAAGATCGAGATTAATGAAGCGTTTTCTTACTTCAAAAGCTTCAATTAAGACAAATTCCTCTGCACCTTACCTGGGCAACACAGTAGAGCTGACCCTGTTGGTGGAGGTGTGGGTGAGGCAGCCGCTAAGTGAGCATGGGAGAGCTGTCCCCGTCATTCATCTGTCATGTGGCAGCATGGGTGGGGGTGAGATGCCCTCCCCCACATCAGCATCGAGGCAGGTGGGAGAGCCCGTGACCCAGCCCCCTTCAGTAGCAACATTGGAAGCTCCCACCCAGTGAGCCTTAGGGTCATTTTATAGCTAAGTCATAACTTGTACTTACCCGTTTATTTGCTTTAAAATTCCAAACTGGTTCCTTAGCAACAGTGTTCCAGCACTATCCCAAGAGGCATTAGGACATGCTAGTGAAGAAGATGCGCTGGTGTGTGTGTGTGCACATGCTCACACATTATGTTACATGAGGGTGAGAAGAACCGCTTCCTGTCTAAGCAGGTAACGTTTGTGCTTGCTGTATGTGGAGAGCAAAACTTTGGCACAGTTTGAAAAAAGACAAAGGGCATTTTGGGAAGAGAGTTTTCCAGGCAGAGGGGGGCAGTAAATACAATGGCCCCAGGCTGGGACTTCCAGGGATAGAACCCTGTGCCTCTTAAACTCGAACAAGGCCACTCACCTGGGACACTTCAAACACAAGTCACATCGGTGAACTCTGCAGTCTCAGCCTGACTCAAGTGTGGGTCAGCGGATCCCATCTTTAAGGAAGCTTCCCCAAAGGATGAGAAAACTGCTTTAACCCAAGAACCTAATTATGAAAGTGAGAAAATTTGTGTCCAGAGAAGGGAAATGATTAAGCCTCTGGCCCAGAGCTAAATAGTAACAGGCAAGCTAGATACCACACTTCCATCTCCTAGGGAGTACTCACTCTATTCTGGCCTGCTTTCTTCTTCCCTGCCCCACCACCTCAATAATAATAATAATAATAATAATAATAATAATAATAATAATAATAAAATGTCTTTATTCTTTTCACTGTGAATAGTGACTGCCATTCCACACATATGAGTCCTCACAATCACCCCGTTGTATGCTGAGAGGATTGTGCTTATTATTTTCATTTTATAGATGAGGAAGCAGGACGAGGGGGAGAAACTTGCTCAAGATTCCATGGCTGGTGTGACAGAGTCAGGCCACCTTCCTGTTGGACTTGTGCTGTCCTGTCACCTCATCTGACCTTGGCAAGAACTTGGAGGTGAGCCTGCCTGCCGTCAACAGGAACTTCAGGTCCTCCCCCTGTGCTGGGAGCGTGCTAGCTCAGGCTGTGGAGTCCGTCACCTTGGAAAGTTACTGACAGGGATGTAACTTATTCACCCTCTAGAGACGTTAGGAGAATTCCGTTTCCTTTTAGTGCTATTTGAAGTCAAGCCGGGTGGAAGCTGCGGAAAGATGAGGTGGGATGCTTCCTGGATATTGATGAAAAAACTTGGCAAAGCGTTGAGTCATGGCTGCATTGAGCCACCCATCACTAGGACCTCCCCCTGAAGGCTTAGCTGACTGCTGTGTTGTTTGTCTCCCTCACTCTCCGGGACCCGAGGAGCTAGGCTGAAAATTGAAGACAGTCCGATTTGCCTGCTGGCAGCAACTGAAATTCATGACGCGGGGGCAGCATTATTCCATGAGTGCTGGAACTACGCAGGCCTACGAAGTGCTGGGCAGTTTGTTAACAGCAAGAATGGCGTGGTAGCCGGGCGATGGTGGCGCACGCCTTTAATCCCAGCACTCGGGAGGCAGAGGCAGGCGGATCTCTGTGAGTTCAAGACCAGCCTGGTCTACAGAGCTAGTTCCAGGACAGGCTCCAAAGCTACAGAGAAACCCTGTCTCGAAAAACCAA
>NW_026067992.1:367184-384037 GCF_014885135.2 Alexandromys fortis
ATTGGAAGAAGTGTGAGGACAGACTGCTCTCATAATGAGTTCCAGGCTCTCATAATGAGTGTGGAACTTGTCTCATAATGAGAACTTGTCTCAAAAAAAAAAAAACAAGCAGGCAAGCAGAACAAGTTTCTATATTATTATTATTATTATTTTACACTGTGTTATTCATTTAAATGAAAATAATCACCCATATTCATGTCATAATGATCCTCATTTGCTACCGGCTACCTCAGTTCAGCTGCATTGTCAAGATCCAGCGGTAATCAATAAAATCAATGAAAGCATTGTGAGACTCATTTAGCTGTATGAAATTTACAATAAATGGTATTGTAATAATTAATTTTTTTGCCAATATGATTGTGTGGAGGCAAACCAAGATTAAAAACATTACTTCTAGTGCTCTGTGAGGGTGATTCTGGAAGGGACTGGCCCTTAGATCAGCACGAGTGAGCAGGCTTCTTGGTCAGCGTGGTAGCATCGTCCAGGGCAACAGCATCATCCAGGGCAACAGCATCGTCCAGGGCAGCAGCATCACCCAGCATCATATTGGGCAGCAGCATCGTCTGTGCAGCATCATCCAGGGCAACAGCATCGTCCAGGGCAACAGCATCGTCCAGGGCAGCAGCATCACCCAGCATCATATTGGGCAGCAGCATCGTCTGTGCAGCATCATCCAGGGCAACAGCATCGTCCAGCACAGCACCATCATCCAGTACGTCAGTATTGTCCAGTACAGCAGCACCCGAGAGATGGAAAGGCAGCAGGGCAGAGAGATTTTCTCTCTCTTCCTGAGCTAGGCTGTCCATTTCCTCCGACCATTGGACACTGGACCTTCAGAGTTGCCAGAACTATTGACCAGCCACCTTCAAATTTCATCCTCAGGTCTCAAGCCTTCTGTCCTGAGTTGGGAATTCCATTGGCTTCCTTGATTCTCAGTTCTTCCACTTCAGGCTGGCTTTCTTGGCAATCCACTTGAGTCTCCCATGTGGCTCAGGTCCCTCTTTACTCCATGTCACCTCCCTGGCCGCCCACTCTAAAATACTACTTCCTCCTCTTTACGTTGTTGGGCCCATCACATTGGACAGGGTGCATTACTTATCTAACTCCTCTAGTCATGAGTGAGCTCTGAAGGGCACAGAGGTTTGCCTACTTCGTTCACCTCAGACTCGAATCCTTCCAGCACAGGATATGTGCTCAGTAAATTTTGCTTGAAGAATGAAGAAATGAGCTTAAGTTTCTTTTCTGTCCAGGATTCTGCATTGTTGGGATCCAAAGATATGAGCCGGTTCCACCTTGACTGGAGGTCAGAGAGTTTGAGCTTATTTTGCTCTTGTGAAGCTGTTGACAACAGGTGTGGCTACAAATGAGCAATTCTGACCTAGGATGTGGTTAATTAGTATTTTGAGTATAGCCGTATGTAACATGGAGGGGGTCCTGTTTGTTGGGGTTTCTGTCCCACCCAGTACCCCCAGCTATTTAGCCCCAAAGAAAATCACACATAGGTCTTCATAAATTATAAGCTGATTGGCCCATTAGCTCTAGCCTCTCACTGGCTAACTCTCACATCTTGATTAACCCATTTTTCTGATGTATGTTAGCCATGTGGCTCAGTACCTTTTTCAGTGGGGCAGATCACATCCTGCTGCTTCAGTGATCTGGGCAGGAGTGGGAGGAATCAACTTCCTCCTTCCCAGAATTCTCCTCTTCTCCTTACATCATTTCTACTTCCTGTCTGGTTTTCCTGCCTATACTTCCTGCCTGGCCAATCAGCGTTTATTTGAAATATGATTGACAGAATACAAACAATTCTCCCACAGCAGGGGTAAATCTGCTCCACCTGGACCAAACTTTGGAGGATTCAAGTCTTTTCCCTACATCATGGTAATGAAGTCTGTTACTACTCCTCCCCTTTGGGCGTGTGTGGCAAATAAACAAGGCAGATTCAGTATTCACAGAATGTCCCTCCTGATGCTGTTCTGTGTCTCTGCCACTTATTTCTCTTTTACCTCTGTTCCTTTGTCTTAATAATCCTAATCCTCACGCTCCTACCCTGGAACATACGAATTATGTAGAAGCTGGTCTTCAACGCTGCATCATCTCCAACTGCCATTGCCACAGAAAATTCAGGCAGAGGTGCAGGGTGGCCTGGACAGAGTGGCCAGGAAGCCACTGCCCTGTTGGGTGGTATCTGCTGCCTCCTCGGGTATGCTCCCCCCACCCACTGTGCTTGGAGGCTTACCCAGGTAACTCCACCGAGCTGGAGGCTTTGGGGTGCTGTCTTCTCACCTACTCTATCGTTGAGTGTACGTTGACAGACACATCCTATCTCCCATCTCTCGCCAACCATCCTTGTTTAACTTTCTGGAAGAGGAATGTCTCCTGGCTTTGCTTCGGAATCTCCTTTCTTTGACCTAAAGAGGCTGACAGGGTAGGAGAAACAAAGGCTGTTTAGGATTTGGTCTCCGCAATTGTTTGACTCAGTAAAGAGATAAATAAAAGGGAGGAGAGGGAGAAAAGAAAGAAAAGGGAGCTTGGGCTCAGCCCACCAGCTGTGGGTCCCTGATGGGCCTGCCCGACATGGCCACATTATGCAGGGGCTGGTGCACCTGTGACCAGTTAATGAGAAAAATACAGAAGTTTGGCTCCCACAAGGGCTCCCATTAGGGCCCCACAAGGACAACCCCGCCCCCCACCCCGGCAAGTTTCAATGACAGGTGGGATTAATCTCCACTGGTTGTGCTTGGGGACACTCCATCTCTTTGCTGCAGTAAAGGGGAGTTTTGGCGTGACCTTCCTGATTCTTTTCCTAGGGTTCTAGATTTTGAAGCTCTTTCTCAATGCCAAGCTAAAAATAACAAATAAAATGTAAGCCCCAACCCCGGGGTGTCCTCCAGTGCATCAGTGTCAAAAGGAAATCAGCACCGAAGCTGTCGGAGAATCAAGATGTTATTGCTAGTGAAGGTCACTCCCCTGTCTTCTCACACGGGGAAACTGAGTCCCACTGAGGGCCTTGATCAGATCACAGTGGACATTTTGGTGTCAGGAAGGGTGAAGCCCCTTGCTGAGGAGCATCATGATGCTGGACAAAGCTACCAGATCTTTCTGTCTTCGATGCTTACATGTCAAATGAGACAGAGGACTGTGGCCACCTGGCAGAACCCGTGTGAGGGAAACCAGAGAAATGTCTAAGTCAAGGCTGCCTTAAGCAAGCATCGAACTTTGTGGTTATTATGGTTCTCTCCTTGGGGATTAGAGTCAGACAAAAGATGTAGGTAGGTGGGCATGTAGCTGACCTGAGGCCACTCACTTTGGTCCCCTCAAGTCATTCCGAGTATGAGTATCTCTGCCATGCCACATGCTCTGGAAGGCACTGGCTGTGCTAATATATGGTGCCAATGTGAGAAAAAGCCTCACAGGTTCCTCTAAGCCACAAAGAAACCCTGTCTCAAAAACAAAACAAAAATTAGTTACACTATTTTGTGTGTGCAGTGTGTGAGTGTGTCTGTCTATGTATGTCTGTAGGCACCTGTTGTAGAGTGTGTGAGGAGGTCAGAGGACAATTTGTAGGAACCAGTTCTCTTCTTCTACCATGTGGGTGCCCAGGATCAAGGTCGTCAGACTTGGTGACAGCCATCCTTTCCCACTGAGTGATCCCAATAACCCACTTTTTGTTATTGTTGTTGTTTTGGTTTTTCAAGCCAGGGTTTCTCTAGCCCACCCTTCTTGGTCTCATTTACTCTAAGCCTCAGTCCTGCCTCTGGCCTGTGATGTATTTTGGCTTTGAGGTATCTCCCGTCTACCTGGTGGCATCTCTGTATGTTGGCATGGCTGTTTTGCTCATGAACAGCTTGCACCCTCTTGGCCTGTCTCCTTCAAAGCCCTTACTTTTGAAAACATTATCCTTTTAGTACTTCCAAATTTATGTGACAGCTTAATTCTCAGAGAACAGGGATAATACAAGTTCTTAGTTAGAAACTGGCCCTCCATGGGGATGCTCAGCCCCATGTGGGAGCTAATCCCTTCCTTCTTGAGACAGGGATGCCTCTCTGTTTCACTTACTGCTGTATCCCCAGGGCCAGGTGTTCAGCACACAGTAGGTACTCAGTTGCACCTGCTAATCAAGCAGAAAGCAGTCAGCTCATCTCGAAATCAGTTCTTTTAGTTCTGCAGTGGTGACGCACACCTTCAATCCCAGCACTCAGGAGGCAGAGGCAGACGGATCTCTGTGAGTTCAAGGCCAGCCTGGACCACAGAGCAAGTTCCAGGACAGCTAGGGCTGGTCATGGGAGAATGTGTGCCTGTGTACCTTGTTTCCATAATGGGCCAGAGCTTTCTGCCTGGTGATGGAGTGGTGGGGACGCTTGGAGAATGGTGGGGACGCTTGGAGAATGGTGGGGACGGAGGAAATGGTGGGGACGGTGGGAGGATGGTGGGGATGGTGGGAGGATGGTGGGGATGGTGGAAATGGTGGGGACGGTGGGAGGATGGTGGGGACGGTGGGAGGATGGTAAGGACGGTGGGAGGATGGTAAGGATGGTGGGAGGATGTTGGGACGGTGGGAGGATGGTGGGGATGGTGGAGATGGTGGGAGAATGATGGGGATGGTCAGAGAATGGTGGGGACGGTGGTACAGGCTCTCTCCTCTCAGTTTGCTCTTGAGGCAGGGATCCATTCTCACTAAAACCTTCACTGCTTCCTCCCCACACAGTCCACCATGTCAAGGCCTCTGGAGGAAAGCAGAGTCCAGATCTGGATACTCTCTACTTCTAATGGTTAGTTGGCTTCCTACTATTCTTAAAATTAAATAGGAAATTCTCATCTGAGCAGTCAATGCACCCACCCTAGTCTCTCAAGTGAAATTTTAATTTGTTCACCACCAATATTCTTGGCATAGCCCAAGTAATTTTGAATTCCTTGTGTAGCTGAGGCTGGCCCCATATTTGGGATCCTCTAGTCTCATCTTGTAAATGTTGCAGTCATGACGTATGCCACCCATGGTTCCATTTCCACGGTTACAGGTACATGCCACCCATGGTTCCATTTCCACGGTTACAGGTACATGCCACCCATGGTTCCATTTCCACGGTTACAGGTACATGTCACCCATGGTTCCATTTCCACGGTTACAGGTACATGACACCCGTGATTCCATTTCCACGGTTACAGGTACATGACACCCGTGATTCCATTTCCATGGTTACAGGTACATATCACCCATGGTTCCATTTCCACGGTTACAGGTACATGACACCCATGGTTCCATTTCCACGGTTACAGGTACATGACACCCATTGTTCCATTTCCACGGTTATAGGTACATGACACCCGTGATTCCATTTCCATGGTTACAGGTACATGACACCTGTGATTCCATTTCCATGGTTACAGGTACATGACACCCGTGATTCCATTTCCATGGTTACAGGTACATGTCACCCATGGTTCCATTTCCACGGTTACAGGTACATGACACCTATGGTTCCATTTCCACGGTTACAGGTACATGACACCAGTGATTCCATTTCCATGGTTACAGGTACATGACACCTGTGATTCCATTTCCACAGTTACAGGTACATGACACCCGTGGTTCCATTTCCATGGTTACAGGTATATGACACCCGTGGTTCCGTTTCCATGGTTACAGGTACATGCCACCCATGGCTGAATTTTCTTAGCGCTGTGCCATGCTTTCCAGACTTCTCACTGAAGACGTCCTGTCTTCATCTATTCCTTCTTGTGGTTCCTTCTCTTTGGAAACGTTTCCCCCCCACAAAATGATGCTCCATGGGCTCGAATGTAGTCAAGGATTCCTCTGTCACGTGCAGTCACAGCTTTGAAGAGCACCCGAGCTTCCCAGACCCACCTTCCACCTCGATACAGCTCACGACATCTCTCGGTCAATCTCGGCGTCTTTGCTCACTCTCTCGTTTGCATCTGTCGTCTCAGACGTACAGTCATTTCTGTAGGGCTTATCTGTGTGAGGTTTCCAGTCCTTTGAGATAAGATTTGATCTTCTTTTCTTTCCTGTGCTGTGCACGCGGTGTTCTCTCTGGAGAGGGCTGAATTTGCGCATTAGCTGTACAAAGCTCTGTAAACAAAGGTGGGGGGGATCTCCGCAAGCTGCTTGTTCCTTCTAACTTCTTTTTAGGTCAAACAGACCTTCCGCAGAAAGGAGCCATCCTGGCCAGGAGTGGGGGCAAATGCCTTTAAACCCAGCATTCAGGAGGCAGAGGCAGGTGGATGGATCTCTTTGGATTGGAGGCCAGCATGGTCTACATAGTGAGTTCCAGGCCATAGTGAGACCCTGTCTCAAGAAACCAAAATAACTAAATAGGTAGATAAAAAGGAATGATCAGCAAGTCATCAGCAAGAAAACCAGTTTTAAGCATAAACTGTGGGAGCAAAAACGTAGTAGATTTCAAATCACTTTAGCCATTCGCTGAGTCTCCCTGTCTGCCCATGTGGAAACTCAAACTGGGGTGGCTGAAAGTCGCTATCTGTGACTACCGCTCACACATTGATAATCAAGGAAGTCACATGTGATTGTTTTAGATCTAGGAAAGTCAACCTTGAACATTTCAGACCTGTCCAACCAATCTCTACCTAGGGAAAAAAAAAAAGAAAACAAAAAGAAAACAAAAAACCAGATGAGGTTGTTTCTTCAAAGCATTTGATTAGTGAGCACACATTTTATAGCCCCTCAAGGGTTGTTGAAGTTCCTGTCTTATCACTAGGGCTGCGTTCCTGACCCTGTAAAGTAAACGAGCTATTTAGCCTGTTCTTTTATACCCGGCCCCACGCCTTTAGATCTACTTGTTTTCGGGATGCCATTGGGCAGCAGTAAAGAAAGGATATTTTCCTAGATGGTAGAGAGGAGGCCAGTCTCTTGACAACAACTTGGAAAGAAAAAGAATAAAATCTATTTTACATCTTCTGAATGTCTCTAATTGGGTTTTGAAGACCAAACAATTCCCTTCAATACAGCTGGGGCTTTGGGTAGCCCCAAACCAATTAACTCAAATTATATAATTTTCCTCCCATCCCAACTCCCTAAGCTTGACTTGCTTAGTTAGCAAAGAAGGGGATTAGTGGAGGAGTAGTCTCTGCTGCCTGGCACAGTGCTCCAACTCAGCTGTGGGCCAACCGGAAGCATCTTGCTGGTGGAAAAATGATAAAGACAAACTCAAGTTGAGCTGTGTCCTTGGTATGGCTCTCTTCTTTCTACCGTGTGATTCTGCATTTGGCATAAATGTGTTTGTGGGTTCCTGGAGAGCAGAGAGCACCCGAGCTGTTGGATGGGAGCAAGCCATCGTCAGCCCTCCTAAAACTCTGGAACAGCGCAGGGCTCACTCGGGCTGGTGAACTTTGAGATGGTGACCAGAGACTTGTGAACAGTCGAGGAGGAATCTGAACAGGGGTGTGCATGCACACACATTTGTTGAAAGGAGCAAGAGTGATCCTAAAGTAGATGTCGTCTTTCATCCTTTCCTGAGTGGTTTAAGATTGGGAGAGAATAGGAGAAAAGATAAAACTGCACGACAACTCTAAATGCATAACTAACTATCTTTCATGTTAAAAGTGCAAAGGCCGTAGAGGTGGAGCAGTATTCTCTATGGCTGTATGCCAAAAACCTTTTGTAAATCTTGAGCTCAAACCCTCAGCCCTACTTTATAAACAACAGTGGGCCTTGTAACAAGATAGTTGACACAAGACCCTTACAGCTTTTGATGCTGTCGAAATACATGTGAGCCTAATCAGTTAAGTTTTAGGAATAAAGGAGAGTCAACAGTTTCCCAGCAGCCCACAGTCACAGACCTCTTCAGGGACTCTTTCTCACATCCACAGCCTGTGAGATCCCAGCTTCTCAACGCTGACCTATTAGGTGCCAAAAGGAGAAAAAAGCAGATACCCCAAACTCCTCTCTCCTCTTCTAAGAATATCAGATACAGCAGTGACCCCACCCTGGTGTTTGCTCACCCATTCAATTCTCAGAAGAGGCTGCTCCGGGTGCTGTTAGCTCCTGTGACTGTTTGAATCCAGTGGCTTCCTGTATGTAGCAGGGCCACAGGGACAGTCTGGTGTTGGGAGTTACCTTTGAGGTCTGACTGTTCACTGGGAAAAGGAAATCCAGAGAATAAGAGTGCTCTCAGAAGCCAGCAGGCCATTTTCTACAGTTCCCGTGGGTGAAATGTCATTTTTGTCATGTGTATATGTGTGTTTAAATACATTTTTTTGCTTTATTAAAAAAAGAGTTAAATATCTTTCATTTTTGTGTTACCATGGAAGCTCATGCCAGCTCCACTCCTCTTCTCCCCCAGTCAAGCCTGAAAACAACGTATGAAGTAAGCAGATCCAAAGTTTCTGTTCCCAGCTGGACGGCAGCAGGTATCTGAACCTGGTAAAGAAAAATCATTGTCTTCTTTTTTCCTTCTTTCTTTCCTTTTTTGTGTTCTTTTTTTAATTTTTTTTTTTGTGTGTTTTTTTTTTTTTTTTTTTTTTTTTTTTTGAGACAGGGTCTCACAATGTCGACCAGGCTGGCCTCGAACTATCTCTGCTTCCTGAGTGCTGAGATTAAAGATGTGGACCACCACTCCCAGCCTCATCTTGTCCTTTTTTAATGCTATCCGCTCTCCAAGATGTTCTGACATTGTGTTAGGGAATCTACAGGTTTGCTCATCAGTTTCCTTCCAAAGCTACTAAACAAGACTACTCCAGAACTGGAACATCACACGGCTTTGTCCTTTGAAGCCACGGCACCAACAATCAAGGCTTCAACTTCCTCTCTTGAGAAGTTTCTATTTTGGGGGGATGTGGGTTCTCTAATTCAGGAGCCATAGGCCCCAAGAGCAAGACTTAGAGTATTGCTATCAATTGAAAGAGAGAAAGTAGATTTCCAGTTCAGATTCTGAAGACAATGTTGAAAATGACGTGGGTTCTTTCTTTGTTTCAATGATGGAGCCGTGGCAGTCCAGAAAGGAAGTGGACTAGTTCAAGGGTACCTGTTGACCAGATGGTATAGCATGGATGGATTTCACTCTTCTGACTCAATGGAAGATGATCTTTGGTGCCTAGTGCCTAGTACATCTTACTGCTAAGGACATGCCATTTATTCTTCCAACTCTTTAGGTTGGGAATAGCACTGGTGTGTGTGTGTGTTGGGGGGGTCTAACTTACATGTTGCAGCTTCATCCGGTTGCGCCTCCTTAGAGAAATTTGGTGTTTGTGTCAAGGCTGGATGGTGGAAAAAGCAAATGAGGTCCTAGCAAGACTTCCCCTCTTTTGGATGCTAAATCCGCCAGATGGATTCACATATTGGAGCTGCTTCCATCTCTGAGCCGGCTCTCCGTGTTGGGAACCCTCCACGGAAATCAAAGCACCACGATGGTTTGTTTTGCAAGTACCTTGAAAAGGATAATGTTTGAGCACTCTCCTCCGTGCCTTTCCCTCTATGTACCGTGTGTAATGATCCAGGGACAATCAATTGGACACCGCGTTTTAAAGATAAGGGTGGGATTTTACTTCTGGGTAACCTGGTGACCCCAATCAATCTCTGTCTCACAAACCCTCTGAAGATTGGATGCTCCACTCTGCAATTAAGGGCAGCTTCCAAGGATGGCAACAGATGTTACAATCCAAACACCTTTATTAACTATTTATCTTCAGATGGATATCAAGGACCTCTTGGCCAGCAGGAGTGGTGGACAGCTCCTTCAATGAGAGACCCCGGCTTTCATCTTTGAGCTGTTTCCCTCTGTAATCCCTTTGAGAAGGAATAACATAGCGGCAATATTTAGTTCTTTTCAAAGTTTGTCTTTCCAAAAAGCAGATGTTGTCTGCCCGGTGAAAATGTGCCTGAGAAGTTGCACATCCCTGTCATAAAAAACATGCGATGGCATTTAGGGTAAGCAGTTCGCAAAAGTGGGATTTTTTTGTGTTCCACTTCCTTTTTTTTTTAATGAAGTTTGTTAATTATATTTCATTTGCCAGATTTTGGCCTTGTCTAAATGAGAGCTTTAAGACTATAAAGAATAATCCTTGCCACCTACCTACTCTACAAGAATGTCAGGATTACAAATGATGCTGGGGTAATTGAAGCCCCGGGAATGAAACACAAGGCCAAAATGTTTTTAAGCAGGACTCTGCGTAATCCTCTGTAATTGGACTCATCAAGGCTTTGTTCTACAGACGTGCTCTTGTTCGCGGTTTACTGAGGTTAGTCTGTGGAAGAAAAATAAACTCATGTGGGGTCAGGGGTGGTGGTGGTGGTGCTCTTCTCCCTTGATTTAACTCACTGACCAAACTAGCTAAATGTCACACATAGGTAGGTGGAATGAGCTGGCCTTTGCTTCTTGGGGGGCTGGGGGGCTAGTAAATCGTCAGCCTCTAAGTGTCTACACTGCTGTTTGTCTTCGTGAATTTTGCAAAATTCAGATATTTTGACCACATTTGTTTAAGAATGTTATCTATATTACCTCCGATTTTCCTTCCAACATACCCAGGGCCAAGTAGGGTAAAAATGACCCTAAATTACTGTGCTCACATCTTAGGAAGACCAGACCGTAAGTTGGGGGCCCCTCTATGTGGTCCTTTGATTGTCCCTTGCCAACTGTCTGTCACCATGGCACCTTACTTGCTATTGGAGCACTGTGCCTCAGACCAAGGGTCACACCTAGGCAAGGGGGAATTTAAGCACTGGGAAGCAGGGAGATTGTGACTTCGGAGCCATCCTGGGCTACTTAGTGAGTTGAAGACCAGATTGACCTACACAATGAGACCCTGACTCAAACAAAACAAAACGAAATAAAACAAAACCAAGTGTTGTGGATGTAGTCCAGTGGTAGAACACTTGCCTTGCCTAAACAAGACCCTGGGTTCAACTCCAGAGTCCTTTCCCTCCAAAAAAAAATTAAAGCCTGAAGAAATGGGTAAGGGGGGTATGATCGTTCCTGAAGAATTGGAGCTGAAAACCAGCCGTGGAAATGGGTCTAAATTGCTCCACCATTTCCTTATCCTGGCAATACAGGGCCAAGGAAAGTTCTGTACAGCTGTATCTACTAAATGTTTCTTAAATTATAAATCTATCATGAGACCTTTTGTTTGTTGGTGTGTGTGTGCATTTATTTGTTCTGTTTTCTTGAGACAGGGTCTCACTTTGCAGCCCTACATGCCCTTTTACTCACTTTGTAGACTATACTGTCCTCTCCAACTCACAGAGATCCACCTGCCTCTGCCTCCCAAGTGCCGGAATTAAAGGCCTGCGCCACCATGCTCAGCCCTACCATGTGCGTTTTGATTTTCAAATGAAACTGTGTGAAATTCTTGTGTTTATAAACAGACTTGGGGTGTTACAAAATTAATATTAATTAATTCTTAATTGGATGCATCTCAGATTCTAATAGTAAACGAATTCTGACCAAACTTGAAAAATGAATAAATTATCTCTGTGTTACTTCAGTTAAAAAAAAATAGTATAACAAAATTCTTGGTACATTAAGAAGCAATCAAAAGGCAGTAAAAACATAGGTTAACAAAGTGTCACAGGGATGGGAAGATGTCAGAGGTGAGGAAAGACTTCCAAACAATGTCTTCTGTGTAACAATGTGACAGGCCACAGCGATATACCCATGAACTCACTCTAGCCAGCACTGCCCTCACAAGACCTGCACAAGATGAGGCCTGCTAGCATTGCATCATGGAGGAGAGAAAGGCCTGCAAAGCCCCACCCCTCCCTGAGAGACTATTGACAGGGAACGGTGGTGGTGTTGTGGAGTGTTGTTTTCTTCTTTGGTCTAACCACTGATAAAGCTGCCTATGCTCTGTAAATGACTCCCCCCCCACCAGGCTCGTGCAGGAGACCTTCTTAGCTCAGAGGGTTGTGCAGAAAAAAAAAGGTTCAAAATAGAAGTGTGTTTGGTGGGAAGAAGAGCATAAATGTGAAAAAGAAAGGAGGCAAGTGAGGGTAGTGGGATGGGAGGGGTTAACATTAATTGCGTACAGGTATAAAACTGTCAAAGAACAAAAAGATTTAAAAAAAATAAGAATAAGAATTTTAAAATATTTTTCTTCTAAAATAATTGTGAAAGTGATGCTTCTAAAACTTTTAAATGTTTGTAGCCCTTGACAATTGTGTAAAAACTTATTTATCTTTGTACCTTGTTTTCTTTCTTTCTTTCTCCCCTCTCCCTCCTCCTCCTCCTTCCTTTCTTCCTCTGTTGTGTCCCATCCCATCCTGTGCCTCCCCCCCCCAAAAAAAAAGTGTTTCTCTGTGTAACAGCCCTGGCTGTCCTGGAACTCACTTTGTAGACCAGGCTGGCCTCAAACTCACAGAGATCTGCCTGCACCCCATTTTGTAATTGTTTTATAAGTCAACCCCCCCCAATTTAGATCAGCCTCTGAGGTAGGAAGTAGAAGTAGGTGGCATCAAGCTAGAGTTTAATCAGAGTTTGTTTGGTTCAAGGGGACCTTGCCTTCCTCTTTTCCCTCCTCAGCATGGTTAAGGAAGTGAGGGCTTTGTAGCTTTCTGCGTGATTGGGCAGTCTGTATATGGAAGAAACTGGATCTGAAGGAAATAAGGGAGGAACCATATGGACATCTGGGGCTTTCTATGAACGGGGGAGAGGATCTCATAGCAAGAGCGTTCATGGCATTTTGGGGGAAGAGGCCGAGTCACAAGTCAGAAAGTGAGGGAGACCTTCCTAAGGGAGTTTACTCCACAGTTAAGAATGTTTGAGTCACATGACCTGGTTGGCATTTTAGAACTGTCCTACATGCTGTTGTGTGGAATAAGTGCTGAGAACCTGGGGTGTCCCAGAGCCGAGGTCAGAGGACAAGGTACCCATAATCCTTTGCAGTATTAGACATGACATGCAGGACCTCCACCGAGGCCCTGCAATAGTGTGGACTGGGAAAAATGAGCTGGACATTGTGAGCAGAAAAGGCAGGCAGAGAAAACAGCGCCCCCGAGAGGAAGATCAGGGAACAGTCGGCCTGAATGGCTGGGCCACTCTCTGAAGTCACTTACTTGCCATCCCTGAGATGTCAGGGATGACAGGAGGATGCTTGTGAATGAGTTCAGAGTCATGTAGTGTAGGCTAGCTCTTGCCATCTGAATGCAATTTTTTAAAAATTAAATGCCAAAAATGCTGGTGTGGCGAAACAAGCCTGGAATCCCAGTGTGTGGCAGCCTGAGGTGGGGAGCAGACCAGCCTGGCTATACAGTGAGTTTTAGGCTAGCCTGCGGTACATAGGGAAACCTTGTCAAAAGATAAAAAGCAGGTACTAACAGGATGGCCAGCAGGTAAGGGTGCTTTCTACAAAACCTGACAACCTGAGCTTGATCACAGGATCCCACAGAGTGGAAGGAGAGAGTTGGTTGCCACTCTGCATGTGTGTTGCACAGACACACTAAATACTTGGGGGGAAAAACGCAAATGAAAACATCAGGAAGCTGTGGAGGAAGCTGAGGGGTTGGAACCTGACCAAGGATGAAGGCCCCGAATGCCACAATGAGAAGTTACAGTGGAAAGGCCGCTGTGGTCTCCTCAGTAAGAAGTCCCCAGACTGCCCTGGTTGTGAATGTCCCTAGAAGGGCTTGTTGAAAATGATGTCCTCAAGACAATACAGTGGCATGGAGCCCAGGGGCCTGCGTTCTAGTAAAAACCTCAGGTCTTCCTTTTTTCCTTTTTGTTGGTGCTACTTATTTCCTTTATTTGTTATTTATTTATATTTATTTCTCTATCTATTTCTTTGTTTACTTACTTATTTGCATCTTTGGGACTAGAGTGGGCATTGTCTACCACTGCCAAAACCACTAAATGCCCAGTTGTCAGGAGCCATTTCCCCCCAAAATTATTGCAGGAACCATTGCCCTGAGGAGTTTGCAGAGAGCTCCACACCCTAACAATATCTAAAATTGTTTTATTGGCAGAGCCTATCCCACACCCAATTATCTGTTAATAGAGAGCTATCTGTTAGCGGAACCCGCCCCACATTCTAACTATCTAGAGAACTAGGTGTGTCAACTTGTGACTTCTTGACAGAGGAATCATGACCTGACCGATTGTAACCTCCTGGCCAACGACCTTGGGACCACGCTGCAAGACCCCTTCCTGCTCTGGTCATGCCCCTGCTCCCCCCAAATTCCTCATCCAGGGGCTATATAAGCTGTAACCATGACACTAATAGACGAAGGCTTTGACAAGAGAACCTAGCATGGCCTTCTTCCTCTCTCCCGCCCATGTCTTTCAGATAGCGCCTCTCCAGGACCCTGGAATAACTGACCAGCCAGGCGGGTTACAACCCCTAGACTAATGGACCCGCCAAGGCGGTTTACATCCAGTGTTCCCCAGTTCTCTTCCTGCAGTGAGCCATGACAAAGCAACTTGAACTCAGAGTGCTTGAACGGAGAAAAGACCTGGTGGTTCCGATGAAAGCTGCAACTCCCTCCTGCAGAGAGAGAGAGAGAGAGAGAGAGAGAGAGAGAGAGAGAGAGAGAGAGAGAGGACAGAGAGATACACAGAGACAGAGAGATACACAGAGAGACAAACAGACACAAACACACACACACACACAGAGACTTGGACATGGAAATGTAAGTAATAAAGAAAACACAAATCAAGGAATTTCTGGAAATGAAAACTCTGGGTAAGCAAACAGAAACCACAGGCAATAAAAAGCATCAGCAAAAACAAAGAAGGAAAACATAAACAGACACAAACACACATATACTAAAACCACCACCATCATCAATAACAAGAATAACAGTAATTAACATTAGTCATTAATATTTATTAATATCAATGGACTAAATTCTCCAGTAAAAGGATGCAGACTAACAGAACGGGTAAGAAAAACGTATCCAGCCTTCTACTGCAAACAAGAAACAAATCTCAACATCAAAGATATACATTACTTAAGAGTAAAGGGTTAGAAAAAGATTTTCTAAGCAAATGGACCTAAGAAGCAAGCAGGTGCAGATATTCTAATACCCTAATAAAATAGACTGCCAAATCAACATTAATCAAAACAGATAGGGAAGGACATTTCATACTAATCAAGAGACAGATTCACCAAGAGAACATGGAAATTCTTAACACCTGTGCCTCAAACACAAGGTCATTACAGTTTATCCAGACAAAAACTAACCAGTAAATTAATGGTGCCAACAGATGTTATGATCTTAATGGGTCTACCAGAACATTCCACCAAAATATATACCTACTTTTCAACTCCATACAGAATTTTCTCTAAAACTGACCATATACTCAGTCACAAAGCAAGTCTCAACAGATTCAATAAGTTTGAAATAATCCCTGGTAGCTTATCAAGGGCACCATGGATTGAAGCTGGATTTCAACAAAAGAAACAACAGAAAATTCTAGACTCATGAAAATTAAAAACTTCTCTATTGAAGAACTATTTGTTCAAGGAAGAAATAAGAAAGAAATGAAATACCTTGTAGAGTTCATTGAAAGTAAATGTGCACACTACCCAAACATTTGAAGCACAATGAAAGCAATGCTAAGAGGAAAGTACTCCTAGGTCCCTTCAAAAAGAAATAGAGAGATCTCATAGAAGCAACCTAATAACACACCTGAAAGCTCTAGAAAGAAAACAAGCAGACACACCCCAGAGGAGTAGATGGCATGAAATAATCAAACAGAAAGCTGAAATCAGTCAAATAGAAACAAGAACAATACAAAGAATCAATGAAACAAAAATGCTGGTTTTTAGAAAGAATCAACAATATAGGCAAACCCTTATCCAAATTAATCAAAATACAAATGAAGAAGATCTAAATTAAACAGATCAGAAGCTAGAAAGGGGATTATGACAGAAAACACCAAAAGGAATTAAAAGAACCATTAGGTCATACTTCAAAAACCTATACTCCACAAAATTGGAGAGTCTAAAAAAAAATATGGACAACTTCTTTGATAGATATCACTTACTAAAATAAAATCCAGATAAACAATGTGGATGGAGTCATAATGTCTATGGAAATAGAAGCAGTCATTAAAATTCTCCCAAACAGAAAAAGCATAGAGCCAGACAGTTTTAGTGCAGAATTTTACCAGACTTTGAAAAAGGAGCTAATATCAATACTGCTAGAATTATCCAACAATATCAAAACAGAAGAAACATTGCCAGGTTAATTTTTGGAGGCCACAGTTGTTGAAATAAGAGCAGCGGGGCTGCGTCCCCAGCACCCCGGCTGCCTGCTAGCTCATGCCCAAAATAACAACACACAAACTGTATTCATTTAAACACTGCTTGACCCATTTCTATCTAGCCTCTTCTAGGCTAATTCTCACATATTAATTTAGCCCATTTCTAATCATCTGTGTAAGCACCCCAAGGTGCGCTTACCGGGAAGATTCTATCCTACGTCCATCCTGGGTTGGAGGAGCTTCATTGCGTGCATCTGCCCGGGAGAGTGGAGCATGCCTCTCTGTCTGAGGCATCTGGCTCTGAGAGGAACTGCATTACTTCTGACCTCACTTCCTCTTCCTCCCAGCATTCTCTTCTATTTACTCCACCCACCTATGTTCTAACCAATAAAATGGGCCAAGCCAGTTTCTTTATTAGCCAATGACCTTCCTCCATCACACAGTCACCCTGATGTCCAAATTACAAAAAAAACAATCAACAAAGAAAAAATTACAGATCATTTTTCATGAACATTTATGCAAAATTTTGGATATAATACTTGCAAACTGAATCCAAGAGTACATCAAAAAGATCATCCACCATATTCAAGTAGGCTTCATCTCAGAGATGCAAGGATGATTCAACATACAAAAATCTGTCAATGTAATCCATAATATAAAGAAACTAAAAGAAAAAATATA
>NW_026067992.1:384128-398242 GCF_014885135.2 Alexandromys fortis
ATTGTTCTTAGGACCACCTGTGTAGAAAGAAAAGAGATTAAGACCTAGTAAACCTCAGGAGAACAGACACCAAACCGGTCATTTATGGCCACTTCTATCTTTACCCTCTGGAAATAGAAGAGGGACAGCTTTGAGACTGAACCCGAGACTAGCTGAAGCTTGTTGGAATGGCTGAGCCTCATGTACTGGGGCGGAGGCAGAGTGCGCAGTGCGCACAGGCAAAGGCAGATGGGGCCTCTTCCTGAAACCCTGCTCACAGGGTCGTCTGAACATCCCTAAGCCCCAGCACAGGGTTACTCTTGTGGCTTTGGAGAGAAGCTGAAGAGCCAGGCAGCTGAACACCCCCCCCCCCCCAACCCCAAGCTAGACTTCACTGAAAAGTCTAGCCAGTTTTCCCACAGGATTGGTTCAATCCTGCTAGGGAAAGACCCCACCCTGCTAGCTGGTTCCGGTCACTCATCTGGTCATCGAGATAGCCCCTGAACTGCTCTAAGTCCACCTTCCTGTATTCCATCAATTAAAAAGTTTGGGAATCGGATTGCTGAGTTAGGATTGCTGAGAGTGACTTCAGACGGCTGAAGTACTTCCCTGGGGCTGTGGGGTTGTACTTTAAGGAGATGGACTCCAGATGAACCACGAGGGACCAATGACAAGGTATGGAAGCATCCGAGAGGCAGAATCTTTGTTTATAACTGAACAACATTCTAGTACAAGTTTCAGAAAAAAATGGAACAGGCTGCTTCAAATCACAGGTAACAGTGAGTGTGCCTAGAGCTCGCTTTTGGACATCTTCATTATAGCTCACAGGACCACCCGAGCAGGGCTGACACTGCGTAGGGTGGGCTGGGCTCACCCTTATTAATCATCAATCGAGAAATCCCCCAGACTCGCCTACAGGCCAATCTGATGGAAGCATTTTCTCCAGTGAGGTTCTATATGACTCTAGTTTGTGTCGGGTTGACAAAAACTATTTTAGGATATACAATCTGGAGAGACTGGAAGACTTTTCAAAGGTTCTCCTGGCTCATCCGCCTATTATTCTAAAACCAATTACCCAAAGGTAATGTTTAAACAATGACTTCTTCTGCCTTCACGGCTCCGTTGATTGGCTGTGCTCAGCCGAGTGCTGTTGAGTCACTCATGGGGCCACAGTCATGTGTCAACTTGACTGGCCGAGGAGGAGCGAGGATTGCTCATAGGCACAGTTGGTACGTTGGTGCTGGCAGTCAGCTCTGTGTGATCCCTTATCGTTCAGGTAAGTCTCCTGATACGGTGTGGGGTGATGCAAGAGGGTCAGGAAGGTGCTCAGGACCTCTTAGAGCTACATTGGACAGCATCTGCAGGGTTGCTTTTGCCACATTCTGTGGGTCAGAGCCAGACCAGCCTCAGTACAGAGGAGGTGGAAAAGACTGTCATGGATAGGAAAAGCCGAAAGGTGTTTAGGATACACTCAACCTGCCTCAGTTCCCAAACTGCCGTCGGCCCTGGCCTCTGGGTGTTCCCCTAAGGTTCTGTGGGTCTCTGTAAAGAGTGCGTGACGAAGTTCCCTACCTGTGAAGAAGACTTCAGGGTCTAGTTGTCTGTCAAATATCTGTCCCTCTTCACTTTGAAAGATCTGCTTGGTCAATCTCCATGCCGTGCTTTGGGGGAAATGGCTTCATCTTGTTCTTATTAGCAAAACTAGTGAGTGTAATAGATCATTAACCTCCTGCCCCCCAGTCTCTCCACTGCCAGACTCCACTCACTGATTCCCCAGGACTCTAGCTATTATTGACCACCTAGGACTCCAGCTCTATACCAGTAATCTCAGGGCACTATCCTGACCATAGAGGTTGTCTGGGAAAGGGTATTATATAGAATGATATAGATAATTTAATATTGACGGGTGAGACATGAAAGGGAGTTTTCCAGAATCTTCTGGGACAGAAGATCCCTTCTTCATAAGGAAGTTCCACTGGAATGGGGGTTTCTCTTCTTGGCCTCTGGACCAAGCCAATAATGCGTCCTTGTTGGTTAAACTTAGTGAGGGTCTCTGTGATATGATAAAACACTATCACCAAATGCAACTCGGGGAAGAAAAGGTCTACTTCAGATTACAGCTCTCAGCTTGCACTCTATTGGTGAGAGAAATTAGGGAAGGAACTCAAAGCAGGAGCCTGGAGTCAGGAACTAAAGCAGAGACCATGGAGAAATTCTGCTTGTAGTTAAAGTTTTTGCCAGACCACTGGTCTGTAGATAACCACATAGAGACTTATTCATTATAAATGCATGGCCAATAGATTAGGCTTATTACTGACTAGCTCTTACAACTTAAATTAACCCATATTTCCTATCTATGCTCTACCACATGGGGTGCCTTTTGTCAGCATGACATATTCCACTCCTGCTTCCCCTGCATCTGGCTAGTGGCTCCACCCTCTTCCCATGACCTCTTTGTGTCTGCAAGTCCTGCCTAACTTCTACCTGTCTAGCTTTTGGCCAGTCAGCTCTTTTATTAAACCAGTCAGAAGGCACCTTAGCAAAGACACACCTTCACATTCTACAAAAAGATTATTCCACACCAGCTGCTTATTGGCTTACTTCCCGGGGGCTTTCTTATAGCATCCAGGACCATTAGCACAAGGGTGGAGCTGCCCACAGTGAGCTGGACCCTCCTGCATCACTCATTAACCAAGAAAAATCAAGGCTTGCCCACAAGCTAATCGGATGGGAAGGAAGAGTTTCTCAGTTGAGGGTCTTTCTTCTCAAACCGCTCTATCTGGTGTCAAGTTGACATAAAACTAACCAGCACAAAGTGTTATATGAGAGTCAGGGCCTGAAACTGTTAGATGACTCAACAAGTAACTACATTCATAAGTTACAAAGTAACAATTATTAAGGAGGATAATCACTAATGTTTTCTTGACTAAAAATGGGAGGAAGGATCTGTGTCATGGTGGAGCTAGGAACATTCTAGACAGCATCTGTTCAAGTGGTTTACTCAACAGAGGAGGAACTGACAGCTATTTCAGTTGTCACAGCTCCCACTATGCCCCTGCACTGTAGGGCACTGTCTCAGCCTCTGCCTTCCTGATTGTATAGGTGTTTATGTGCCTGAGACACAGGAGCCATATTTAGATTCCTACTTCAAATGTGAAATTCTGAACCACCACACTGGAAATCTATATGGAATTTTAACATAGCTCTGTCCCACCACCCAGCAATCCCACTAACAGCTGTTTCCCCCGGAAGAATAAAATCAGGTGAATTTGCATTGGCCTCCCCAGGGAATGCATCCCAGATGTCAAGCAATGGTGCGGGAATCAACAGCAAATTGTGACTTATACATCCGATGGAATAATATTCAAACCAAAGAAAAGAAGAACAAACTATTGGAGCATTCAATAATGCAATAACACAGCTCACAGGAACAAACCAAGCAAAGGAAACCAGGCTCAAAAGAGGACCCATGTCATCATTCCATGTGTATGACATTGTAGAGAAACAAATCCAACCTGGGGATCAGAAATGGGGCTGGCAGCTGCTTCATGCTACATGCAAACAGAGGGACACTGGGAATGGCCGTGAAAAAAACCTTCTAGAGTGGTAGAAATGTTCTGTTTCTGGCTAGGTGATGGGTCACACGGGTGTGTATTCATTTGCTAAACTTGAATAAGCGTGTAAGATCTGCATGTTTCACTTCATGTAAGCCTATAGGGAAGTGAAGACTTTTAAGCAACATTCTAGCCATAGACAAGAAGGTACGGAGTCAGCCATCTGAGCAGCAAGAATTTCGGACAGTTAGGATGCTAGAGTGAGCTTGCAGGGTGTATCGTGGTCCAGGACTTTGGAGAACTGTCTATTCCCACTAACCCTAACAACGGGGGCCAGCATCTTGCGTTCCATGCCAGCTCTGAGCTGTCACCATGGGCCCCGACCACAGCTGCTGTAATAGCAGGTTGGGAGAGCTGCTTCCTCAGCCCTGCAGCCACATCACAGCCACTGGCAGCACTCTCTGGCCTTCTTCCCCTCACCGCTGACTGCCTTGTGGAGTTCACTGAAGAGCCTTCCCTTTCCTCACCCTCAGATACCCTTCCGGAATGTTCCCCGGCCCAGGCTGTCCTTTACATTACCCGAACTTCATGGGTGATAAGTTCTGGCTCTCTGGAGTTCTGGGACTGCTTCCCTGGACCACGGCAGCAGTCCTTTCTGTAGCTTTTATTTCAAATGCTCTTTGGGTTTTCTTCATAATCCCTACCAGACTGTCAAACCAGGGTCTTTTGGGATGCCGATATTTGGTATTAAATTTCTAGACTGGATGGTTTTCCCAAACAACTGTTCTGGGTGGAAGATTAACCCCAGCCCCTAGCATCCATATATCCAAAGAGTCTAGAATGTTCAGGCGGAAGCTCCACCCCAAGCCCCCTCCCCCATCTCTCTCCAAACCCTGACATATCTAGAAAGCCTGCCAATAATGATCCCTCCCCAGAGATGCTCAAGACCACTCCCACAGGGCATTTAAACTGCCCCCCAGAAAACAGACTTGTGGTTTTCCGGTCTTCCTTTCTCGTCTGCTCTCTAGGGGACTGGGAAATCATCCAGGAGTGTTTTATCCATTAAACCTGGACTTTTTTCTAATCTGGGTTGATTTGGTCTGATTTGGATTGTTGCTTCGGTAGAGAGGCATATTGGGGTGCAGAAACTTTTCAATAATGTTTTGCTCACATTTTTTTCGTGTTTTCAAATTATATCTTAGTCTCTCATCAATTTCTCCACTAAAATGTACCTTGCCAAATGTCACATTTATCCTGTTGAGCCTCCTGGAGAACACACAGCTGATTGATTATCTAACTTTGTTTTCTTGTACTTTTGTGGTTTTTCTAAAAAACCTGTAAGTCACAAGTAAACCTTCTTCAAGAAGCATTAAAATGCCGAATGAGCTCAGCATTCCCTTTAGTGTTCTGTTTGTATTTTTGATGTAAAGTGAAATCTCTAAGATGCCAGACACATGGCATCCAGATGAAGCCTGGGTATCTGATTCTGGGGCCTGGGACAGTTCCAGGAAGTGTTGGTCACATGCAGCATGCTGCAGCTTGGGTTTGTGTATTTGCCACCAGGAGGGCGCCAGCCCCAAGCTTGCTTCCTTCTGCTTCTCCTCTGATCACAGCAGCCTTCTTTGGTCATATACCCGGGAACACAGCTCTCCTAGCATGTGAGGAAGACGCTGCTACCAGGGTTCAAACTAACTCAACCAGTTCTCCCTTCTCAGGGTTCTTTCTCTAGGTGGGCCCACTATGGGGGAAAGGTGAAAGCAACGTACCAGGAAGATGGGCTCCTGGCCACCTACTTCTTCAACCAGAGCCGAGGCAAGGCACTTTGATCTGTTTTCTATCAAACCTATCAAAACCACCAACTGCTCCTACCACCTCCACTGAGACTATGCCCAGCATCAACTCACCCTCTCCAGACTGACACGTGAAGGTGTGTTGTTTTCTCTTTGAGTTGAACCATGGTAAACAATCTGCCTGAGCATCAGTGTACATACCACCTGGGAGACAGGCTGGTGGGAAGAATGGTGTCTGGGCTAATTGAGCATTTGCCCGCTCTGTTCAGTGTCCTCTCCTTCCTTCCCTTCCTCCTTCCCTCTTTTCCTTCCTCCTTTTGCTCCTTTCCTCCAGAGCAACCCTGGTGTCTTGCTTGCATGCTCCAGACCTTCCTGTGGCTATAAATTCCTTTCGCACTTTTGAGCTGTTTCAAAGTGAATTGAGGAGGCGCACGAGCCTTCCTTCTTGTCTAGACACAATTTCAGCAGGCAGAGGAGCTGGGCCTGTCTGAGAGTCTCACTTGAGTCCACCTGGGCCCATCTGCCACGGCCATAAATCTCCAGGGAGCCGGAAGTGACTGCTAGAGGGGGTGCTGCAAGTTTTCCTGGCTGCCAGTTGCTCGGAGCCACTGCTGCCAGGCGTGTGAAGAGCTGACTCAGCAGAACCCGGCCGCCTCTTGGAGACGCCGGGCAGGATGTGAATTCAAAAGCACAGCCCAAGCCCGCCACAAAGCAAATGCTGAACAAAAGGTTAATTCCACGGATAAACAGCTCTCGGTGGCGCTTGACTGAGCGGCTGGCTCCCATTTCGCCGCGCCATTCTGCCTGCTGCTCCCTCCTTCAACACATCCTGCTAAGGCTGAGGTGAAATACAAACCCAGAAACTGCGAAGGATCCTGGCAGCACAGGGTGGCAACAAGCAGGGACATAGACATCTCTGGGAGTGTCCTAGATGTTCCCAGGCAGTGACGGCACAACTGGGAAGTGGGGGTGGGGGCCTAGGACAAGCTAGCTATGCCTCACAAGATTGCTCAGCCTGAGAGGTGGTTTTAAAAGCATAAATGTGAATGGCAGCGGAGGGGCCATCTCATTACCATTCCTTTGGTGAACTGATGAAATTTAAGAGACGCAAGCCACACGTAGTGGCTCCTGTCTTGAAACCCAGGCTTCAGGAGGCTGCCGCAGGAACAATGGAATTTCAAAGCCCTTTGAGGGCATGTGAGACCTTGTCTCAAAACCAAACCAAACAGGAAACCGAGCTACAGGAGCATCAACCTGCGTTTCTCAGACGAGGAAGGTCAGATGCTTTCCTTGCACGTCTTCTTTTGTGTAATTTGCTCTTGCGAGCATCCAATAGTCACCGTGTGCATGTCCAAGGACCTTCCATACATCAGGCACTGACTGCATCCTGGACTGACAGCAACATGGCCCCTTGTGTTTCCTTAGTGAAGGACCCAGACTTGATCCTCCTTGGCTATTCCGTGATATTAAATATAAGCTTGCAAATGTACCAGCGAGGTGGCTCTTGTCTGGTCCCATCTGGAAAGTGAAGGTGCCGCCCTGTTCTGGATGCCTTCCCAGCCGCAGACAGCGAGAACAAGGGACTGGGCTCGGAGGTATTCTCCATCATGTTGAACACTGTGTCCAATTACATTGTCCAAAGCAGCAGGTAGCTGTGAAAGGCCTGGAGACCCCCATTGTGACCGCCTTAGCTGCTGGTGAAAGGTCAGTTCTCAGGCAAGACTCTGACCCTTTACTTTTTTGTGACGAGTGTCACAAGGTAAATTAATCAGATTTATGGCATTAAGCTCCACCAATATCTTTATCCCCTCAGCCCTTTTTCTCCAGCAAAATTCTCAGTGTGGGAGGGGAATCTTTCTGATGAAGGATGAGAAGTGGTTTGGGTTTGTTTTTCTGTTTTTGCTACTGCGTGAAAACCGTCAGGCATATATAGAGAGGCCAGGCAGCCGTTCCTTCAAACCAAAGGCTTTTATAAGATACAGCAAACTGTCCTGGCACTCAATCAAATAAATGCTCCTGACTACGGGGACAATGGTGAGGCCAGGGTTGGCTGGTGCCCGTAGGCTTTTTGATTTGGGGCAGAACCCTCTTTGACCAGCACAAGGCAGCAGGACCCATAATTAGGAAGCTTTGAGCTCGGTCCATGCAGTCTAAAGAGTTGTGAGGTCTGCATGGGACTCAGAGGGGCAGGTGGGCTGCTAGGGACTAAACAGAGCCCTGCAACCTCAAGGCTCCCAGCAGGAGTGGGAAGGCAGGAGACTGCTGACGTCACAGGCTCTTTTCATTCAGCCTCGCAGGAGAACACCAACGTCCTGCTGACAGAAATTTGTCAGCAAATTTTTTCTCATTCAGAAGTGACGGGATCCAGGAGACACTGGCTAGATATGATGACTTGATTATGGCCTTGTGCAGACGACCGAGATGCCTGGGAACTGGCAGAGAGGGAACCTGCCGCGTTCCCCCAAAGCCTCCCTCCAGCCTTTCCCCAGGAGAGCTGATGGCTGCAGCTGGTGGGTCTCTCCATTCCAGGCTGTGTGAGTGTCAGCACAGCATTCTGGATCCAGGGCCCCTGTGCTTTGCTATATTTCTGTTCAGAAAAGGGGAAAATAACACAGTGATTTTTTTTCCATAGTGATTTGCAGTGTGTAGGTAGATCCCACAGACTCAACAAATATTTTCTAAGTACCTACTGTGCACTGAGCCCCGAGAACCCTCTAGAAGATGACATGAAACTGGATACTGGAGTGGAGGCAGGGAATAAACCATCTTCACATCTGGACCAAGGGTATTGTAAATGGAAGATGAATAAACGCAAAGCTTAATGGGGAAGGAGCCAGACACGTTGCACAGTGGCGTTCCATATACGAGTGCACATATCCCTCCCCCTTTCTGGTTAGAGCAACACTTTGGGACAGTGTTGTTGTCAGGACTGAATGAGTGCCTTCTGGAAAATAGAAATTTAATGTATTTATAATTGTAGTGATTATTGTTAAACATTTGACAACCTCCATAGTGCTATAAGCTACGTGGGCGGGGACATCAGCTCCATCTTGCAACTGAAGAATTAAAGGAAAGCTCTTTGTCCTCACAACTGCAGGCTAGTTGACAAATGGAAGCTTCCCCCCCCCCCCCGCTCCAGTCCCAAGGCAGCATGCAGACAGCCACTTAGGAACTAAAGAGCAGAGTGCTGACCCAAGCAAGAGATAAACACCGTGTGGAGCCTCTGATATTTGGGGGTGATTTGTTACAGTAGCTTAGCATTCCTGCGACCAAACGACAGACTCACCCTGGCATGGCTTGAGTAAGAGAATCTCAGAAGCCAATGGTGACCCTGAAATAACAGGGTTCGTGAACTTTTGGAGTAGAAACTCCATGGAAGATGAAGAAGAAACAATTAGGAGATCTTGTCTATTGGGGTTCACTTAGACTGGTTCTTCTCAGGCTACCTGGCAGGTTTTGTCACGGGCGATGGGGTTAGGTGGCAGGGGGGGGGAGTGTTGAAGGGGGGCACATGATTCTTCTTTATTTGCATTTGTGATGGAGGACAGTTGTGTGCTGGGGCTGTAAATCTTCCTGTTTAGAAACAGAAGGTCGAGAATGCAAGAGGACGAGGAGTATCTGGGATGGAAGGAAAGATAAACTTAAGGGCAGACAAATAAATACAAGCTTGTAATAAATGGTGGCTTTCATCTCTTATTCTACCGCCAAGATTGTCATTGGTCTCCATGGTGTCGCCCATCCCGGCCTCTACATACCATACCAGTTACCTAGACACGTGAGCGGTCCTGTGTTTACTTTTCTGTGTATGTGTTGGGGAGGTGGTGGTGGTGGGATACACATGGCTGTGGCTAGAGGCTGAGCATCTCCCTCAGTCACCCTCCACTGGCTCTCACTGAATCTGGAGCTCACCAACTGGACTCGCCTGGTTGTCTAGCCAGCACCAGAGAGACCTCCTGCCTCTGCCTTCTTGGCACTGAGACTGCACCCACGCCTCACTGTAGCCGGCTAAGCTCAGGTTTCCATGTTTGTGTAAGCCATCTCCTTAGCCCCTCAGGTTTCCATGTTTGTGTAAGCCATCTCCTTAGCCCCTCTTTCTTGAATTTTTCTATCAAACAAATAATCAGGCTAGGTCCTTTTGCCTGAGACATACCTCACCTGCTTCTCTAGAAGAACCCCAGCATCCTTAAGACCTTGTCTGAAGGCTACCTCCTCCAGGAGGCTTGCTTTCTTTGGCATCATCCAGCATTTCTGGCTTGACCTTCTCCTGTTGCCCGGGGAACTGACAGCCTTTAGGTTGCATTTGCCTGTGTGCAGAGCCCAGGCCCTGCCTTTGCCTCCCCTGCTCTGAAACAGGTCAGGAATAGATTTTGATAAAAATAAAGTGGTAATTTTTCAATTAAAACAACAACAACAAACCAGATTATGTTCAGTGCTAGGGCAAACAATACGGAAAGGACAACAAACCAGGGAAAACCTCCTCTTGGAGCGTGTTGGCATTACCCTTCACAAATATTCCCGTGTCCACACAGCGCTCTCCCACGGCTGTCATTTGCATGGGTAGGAGTGAGGTGATGTGTTTTGCTGTTGTCTTTATGCTGATGCTCAACCTCCTCTTCTCCCCTCACCCCGCCAATTATTGAATGCCTTTAAGAAAAAAAAAAGAAAGAAAGAAGGAAACCTCCACCCCAGCAGATGTGTGTGAGCTGTTTGATCTTGAGGCTGAATAGGAACCAACGTTTCTGAGGCTCAGATTATGGTGCAAAAGAGGGGAAAAAAATCTTAAGGGGAACTCTGTGCGGGAGGAAGTTAGCTTTGATCTCGCTGTTGAATTTTGCTGCTGGGGTGTGTTTATATCTATTTCTATTTATCTTTTTAGCTCCGAAATTCTGTGCTGCTGGGTCTGTCTTTTGTAACGCGACAGAAGGGAGTTTTGTCTGGTTCTGTGCATGTGATTTAAGTCATTTAAGGTAAGAATTTAATTTCTCTGGGAAACCAGGAGAGGCCCGCAACGTAATTTATGGATATCTTTTCCTTTAAAGGATTTTAAAATAATTGGGGCCACTTTATCTCAAACCGAATGGAAAAGAGGCCTATTAAAAAGCAGAGAGGCCACGTTCCAGACGAGGTCTGACTTTGCCGTTTAATTCCTCATTTGCACGTCTTCCTCACTAAAGAAAACCCAGACCTTAGAAAGCCTTCTGACCTGGGCAATTTAGCAGGGGGAATAAAAGTGCACTTGTTTATGGCTAAATTCTGTTTCAGAGTTTTCCCCCAAAGGGGCTACTTCATCTCAGAAAATTAAGTAAGTTTGAAAGCTAACTTGGGAAGCTTTGGAAGGCACCTTCTGCAGTGTGTCCTGTGGTGATAACCAGTGTGACAGGTTGGAGACTTATTTCCTACAGCTTGTGGAATGGTGGCTTTTCAGTGCCTTTCAGGGTGACATGGACACACCCATCTTCTCCTCTCACTACTGGATTTTCATTTTGATTTGAGGTTTGCTGCAATTTTTTTTTGTGAATTTGCGCATTTATCTTTCTTCCCCTGCAGTATACGCATTTTTCAGTTAATTTATCCACTCGGAGGTTATTGTATAACCCAGGGTTGAGTACTTGCCTACTCTGCAAAGACTGCGGGCTCAACACAACTGAAAATAAACCAAGGGGGAAAATATATACATACATAATATATAATATACATCTAATCAATCAGTATTTCTTCAACCTACTATGTGCCAGAGGCTTTGCTTCTACACTTATGATCCTCCAAGGGAAACATTTAAAAGCTTACTTATTTTGTACTCCAAAGCACAACCCAGCAAAAGTTGCTAGATTAGGTACTTGCAATCAGTTATACAGCCGTTTCCAGACTTTCTAGCATTTAGCATTTTCTGAAGTATTTATTCAGCACTGGCTTACTAAAAAGCACAATGCTAAGCATTGGTGAGAGCAGAGAGATAAATCATGGACCAGCCGTGCATTCGAAATGGTTTGGGCATCAGAATAGACACTCTAGCTGCTGTTAGTGGGCAGGTGAGCATGTGGGTTGGAGGGCACACAACACAGAAGAGATTCCTTAGACGGGGCGTGGGGGGTGGTGTGACTTGTCAGCTGGAACTAGACTGTCAATCTGTCAATCTTTGAGTTGTGGGGTCCAACTTCCAGAGAGTTCAGAAGGGACTACCTCAATTTTTTGCTAAAAGAAGGTCCTGCTGCCCTGTTGAGGGAATAGGAGTCCTAAGAAAGTATGGATAAACTTTCAGCACACCCCAATATGACTTTTCAAAACCTTGGGTCTGCTGGACTTTTGTTCCATCCACCACTTCTAGAATGATATTAGCATTTCTGTGTTGTGTGTTGACTTCCCGACAAGACGTGCTGGTCTAGACATAAATGTGTCATGGGCTTCTATTTACATACTAGGATCCTCAGATTGGGGGGTAGGGTGCTTACACATTCACCTTCAGCCCCTTGGTTCCAATTTAGGCTGCTCTGTTCAACTCTCAGAATGAATTCTCATGTTACTTGGATGCGGCCAGTGTGGGATCATCATCAAAGCATTAGACCTGCTTCAACTAGTACCGAGACACTTGGCAAGTTACAGATTTTCACGTGCTTGGTGTCTCTCTTGACAAAGTGTTTTCATATAACTTTGACAATTTCTCTTTTGAGTTAGCTAACTGAAAACAAATTATAACAAAAATAATGAGATATGTTACACATACCTAATCATACATATCTCTGTGAATACTCTATCATTTCATGGCTGCGAAATGCCTACTGTGTGCTCAAAGTCACTACTGCATAAGAAAGTAAACAGATACCACAGAGAAAGGCAAGTTTCTTCTTATGGAACTATTTATATAGTATGTATACATGCAGTACTAAAAGCTTTAAACATAAAATATGTATTAACGTGTGGGGTAATTTGAAGGACAATGGCTTTCATAAGCTTATATATTTGGATGCTTGGTTCCTTGTTAGTGGAACTGTTTGGGAAGGATTTGGAGGTGTGGCCTTATTAGAGGAGGGGTGACATCAGAGGTGGGCTTTGAGGTTTCAAATGCTGACATCATTCTCAGTTAGCTCTCTCTGCCCTGTGCTTGAGAATTAGATGTAAGCTCTCAGCTCCAGACCCATGACTTCCTGCCATGATGGTCATGGAGTTACCCTCTGGAACAATAAACTCCAATAAACTTTCTTTTATAAATTGCTTTGGCCCTGGTTTCTTATCGTGATTCTAGAAAAGTAACTAGAGCAACAGATTTTAATTATAAATCCTAATGGGACTCAATGTGATGTTTCTCTATGTGTATTCAAGTGCCCAGATCATAATACACTTCCTTCCTCTACATCTACATGCTCATTCTAGTAGCCACTGCCATACTTTTTGTTCAATTTTTAATGGCTTTATTTGTGTCAGCATCTCACCAAGACCTTGACTACTCAGTCTGCCAATATAATGAACAGCAATAAAGACTATTTGGTATAAGCTGTGAAGTTAAATATACCTGGCTTAATCAGGCCTGCTCTCTTGCTGTGATGTTGTCAGAGTTTTTTCTGAACTGCCTGGTTTCTGTCCTCTCACCAGGTCCCACAGCCATTAAGTCCCAAAGAAATCACACAGAGGTCTATATTAATGATAAACTGATTGGTCATTAGCTCAGGCTTCTTAGTAACTCTTATAACTTATATAAACCCATTATTTTTGTCTATGCTAGCCACATGGCTCAGAACGTTTTTTAGCAAGGTAAGTCACATCTTGTTTCTTCCGTGTCTGGACAGGACTTCAGAGGAATGGGCTTTCTTCTTCCCAGAATTCTCCTGTTCTCATTGGCCCACCTCTACTTCCTGTCTAGTTGTCCCATCTATACTTCCTGCCTGGCTACTGGCCAATTAGCATTTATTTAAAACATAATTGACAGAATACAGATTATTATGTGGAAAGGGAACTTTTTTTTTATCCAGTTTATTTGGTGTTCTGTAAGCTTCTTATATCTTCATATGCGTATCTTTCTTTTGGTTGGGAAAGTTTTCTTCTGTGATTTTGTTGAATATATTTTTTTGTGCTTTTTTTTTGAAAATAGCATGTATGTTTATTTTTTTTACTATAAATTTTTTTTATTGAGAATAAGAAAAAAGTTTCCACCTCATCCCAGCCTCCCCCCTCCCCCCCCCTCCCCCCAGTCTTCTCCCCTCCCCCCACTCCTCTCCCCCTCCATCTCCAATCCAAAGAGCAGTCATGGTTCCCTGCCCTGTGGAAAGTCCAAGGACCTCCCCCCTCCCTCCATGTCTAGGAAGGCGAACATCCAACCTGGCTAGGCTCCCACCAAGCCGGATCATGAAGTAGGATCAAAACCCCTTGCCATTGACCTTGGCTTTGCATCAGTCCTTATTGTTCGCCATGATCAGAGAGTCCGGTTTCATCCCATGCTTTTTCAGTCACAGTCCAGCTGGCCTTGGTGAGCATCCAATAGATCAGCCCCACTGTCTCAGTGGGTGGGTGCACCCCCCGTGGTCCTGACATCCTTGCTCGTGTTCTCCCTCCATCTGCTCCTCATTGAAACCTTGGGAGCTCAGTCCAGTGCTCCAGTGTGGGTCTCTGTCTCTATTTCCATCCATCACCAGATGAAGGTTCATAGCCAAGAGGATAACTATATGTTTTTTCTTGGGTTCACCTTCTTATTTAGCTTCTTTAGGTTCACCAGATATACACTCCGTGACCTTTATTAATGCCTAGAAACCAATTATGAGTGAGTACATCCCATGTTCATCTTTTTGGGTCTGGGTTACCT
>NW_026067992.1:398358-432389 GCF_014885135.2 Alexandromys fortis
TCCCCACCCCACCCCACCCCCAAGATCCCAATTTTGTCCCCGGCAATTTTATCTACTTCCCTTAGGCAAGAGGATAACTATATCTTTTTGTGCTTTTGAGTATGACTTCTCCATCTTCTATACCTGTTATTCTTAGGTTTGGTCTTTTCATGATGTCTCATATTTCCTGGATATTTTGTGTTGAACTTTTGTTAGATTTAATGTTTTCTTTGACTGATGAGTCTATTTCTCTTATTGTATCTTCAGCACTTGAGATTCTTTTTTTCATCTCTTGTATTCTGTTGTTTTTATGCTTGAATTTGTGGTTTCTGATCATTTTCTCATATTTTTCATTTCCAGAATTCCCTCGGCTTCTGTTTTCTTTATTGTCTCTATTTTGATTTTCAAGTCTTGAATTGTTTCATCTGTTTCCTTGCCTTTTTGTTTGTTTGTTTGTTTTCTTTAAGGGATTTGTTAATTTCTTCCAATGTTTTTGTTTGTCTTTTCCTCTATTTCTTTGAGAGAATTTTTCATTCCTCTTTAAGGGCCTCAAACACTCTCTTAAAGTTATTTTTTAGGTCATTTTCTTCTGCTGCATCTATATTTGGCTGTTCAAGTCTTGCTGTTGTAGGGCCACTAGTTTTTATTGGTGTCGTGTTGCTCTTTGTGGTGTTGAGTGCTTTTTTTTACCTTGTCTACCCATCTTTTCCTCTGATTGGTGGAGTTGGGGCTGTGTCTCTGGTGATCATTTCTTCTCCAGGTGCCACTGGATCTAAGGCTCAGATGGTTGCTCCTTGTGGTGCGGTCATGACCATGGTTCCAGTCATTCTGGAGGTCACTTGTTTCTTGAGGTCACGCAGTGTTCCTGGGGGGTCCGTTGTGCAATCCCAGAGGTCATTAAGGCCTGCTTTCACAGAGGCTGCTTGCTTGGGGCTGCTCCTGCTGACGTTGTTGGCTTGAGCTTGCTCCAGTGGAGGTTGCTGGCTTAGGTCTGCTCTGGTGGGGATAGCTGGCTCCGGCTTGTTCCTGTGGATGTCCCTAGCTCAAGCCTGCTTCTGCAGAGGACCCTGACTCGGGCCCAGTCCCACAGAAGTTGCTGGCTTGGGCCTGCTCCCTCAGACATCCCTGACTCTCACGTGGTCCTGCATTGCTCTCTGGCTTGGGCCTGCTCCCTAGGCATGTTCCATGTACCTGCTCCTGTGGAGGTCACTGCCTCTGACCTGCCATCACCACGTGGCTGTTTTCTTTTCAAATTTGTCTTAAGGTTTCTACTACTTTGATGAAACACCATGACAAAAAGCAAGTTGTGGAGAAACAGGTTTATTTCTGTTTATACTTCCTGGTGACAATTCATCACTGTTCAGGTCAGGAACTCAACCAGAGCAGGAACCTGGAGGCTGGGACTGATGCAGAGGTCTTGGAAGAGTGCTGCTTACTGGCTTACTGGCTTTGTTCCTCATGACAGAATTTGGGAGGGAGGCAGAGCTGGGATCCTCATAACACAGAGGATCCTCATAACACTATAATTATAGCTACAATCAATGCTGTAACACATGAATTGCATGTTATAAAAAGGATCAGGCTCCGTTGTTAGGCAGAATGCAATCACTCCAAGCTGAAGCCAGAGTCCTAGATGAGTTTCCAAGTGAAGTGGCCTCTGTAGCTGAAGTTCGTTTGTACCAAGACAAAACAAATACTTTCTGGAGTTCGAACCCTTAAGCAACAATCCTAATGCAGACAGTCCCCTTGCCTGTACTGAGGAAGTGGGCCATGCTGATGAGAAATGTTCTTGGGACCAGAGGAGCTGGCATCCAGTGCTTGCCATTCCTGGTTCTGGAAGTATAGCCCTAGGCAAGGAGATAGTAAGCTCTCTGTGACGTGGGTCCTCATTTCCCGATGGGAGAAACATTTCCCACGTTGCCTGCTTGTGGTAGTTTGAATGTGATTGGCCCACATAACCTCATGGGGGTGGCACTGTTAGGAGGTGTGGCTTCGTTGAAGTGGGATGGCCTTGTTGGAGGAAGTGTGTCACCCTGGGTGTAGGCTTCCAGGTCTCATCTATTCTTAAGTCATGCTCAGTATCTCCGTTAGCTTCTTGTTGCCTGCAGATCAAAGATGTAGAATTCTCAGCTCCTTCTCCACCACCATGTCTGCCTGTGCCATGTATCACCATGATGATAACTGACTGAATTTTTGGACTGTAAGCCAGCCCCAATGAAAGGTTTTCTTTTATAAGAGTTGCAATGGTCAAGGAGTCTCTTCACAGCAATAGAAACCCTAACAAAGACAATAATTAACATATTAACCATGCAAATCGATGAGTTTCATCATTGTACATTCATACCTATGTCTGCTATGCTTGGTTCAATCTACCCTCTCTAATGCTCTCCCTGGGACACGCTGGAGAAAACTAAAGTTAGATACCTAACTTATACAGTACAAAAGGAGAATTTCGGATATCCTAAAGACTAGTCTAGGAAAGCAAAGTTATAAAGCTGTATAAGAACCCAGGAGACAGATCCTCTGCTGAGGGACACACACAGCAGGTGCTGATGGCTGGAGCTGAAGGGCTGAAGCCAGGTCGAGGCTTGAAGTTCTGCTTGGTCTCAGTTTCTGGGGGATCGCGACAGACGTGGAGATCCAGAGACAATTTTTCTGTCGCTAATCATTGGGCTATCACGTAGACGCTCCCAGAAAGCCAGCTGGCAAAGACACAGAATGGAAAATGATAGATTTGGGCTCTGAGACAATAAATAACCTGAGCTGGCAGGAGGACAAAAGATAATTTTTCAAAAGAGCCTTGTCTTAGGCTGCTGGCGACGGTGCGCTCGTGATTTCAGCAGTATGATAAAGTCAGTTCTATAAGTGAGTCTTAAAATAAGTATGCAAGGCAAGAGGTCATATGACGCGAGCCAGGTTAGCACTGGCTTGCTAGGTCATCTTGGGCAAGTCTCTCAATCACACAAGTCCCAGACCTTCGGCTACTGCTAACCACAGGCCTAAGAGCAGAAGTTACAAAACTTACAGAGGCCACACAAAGCCCAATCTTAATGATTTAGGATTTGGTCAATATTTCTCAAAGCTTACATACACACATATATCCCCACACCCCTACATACCCCCCCACAAAAGCTGAAAGTTTTTTTAAAAATTACAAGTCAATAGACTGCACTGCTCACAAAGGATTGCATCAAACATTTACAAAACATATTAAAGCTATTTACAGGAAATGTATTTTTTTTCACAGAAGGGCTTAAGGCTAGACTACATGATGAAGTCTGATAGTGACCCAGCAGTTCAGTTGGAAGAACGGCCAACAGATTGGGAGAGATGGTTAGCAGTGGCAGTAAAGACCATGGAAGTATGTGGAAAAATATCTCTGTGGTTAAAAGCACTGGCTGCTCTTCCAGAGGACCCAGGTTCGATTCCCATCACCCACATGGCAGCTCACAACTGTAACTCCAGTTCCAGGGGATCCATCACCCTCATACAGACATACACTCAGGGCAAACCACATAAAATAAAAATACATCACTAAAACAAAGTACTACTGCTGGTGGGTGAGCGAGATAGCACAAGTATTTATAAAATAGTTTCTATTGCGGTGATAAAACACCATGACAGAAAGCAAGCTGGGGAGGATAGGGTAACAGTTCATCACTGAGGGAAGTCAGGACAGGAACTCCACCAGAGCAGGAACCTGGAGGCTGGTCCTGATGCAGAGGCCTTGGAAGAGTGCTGCTTACTGGCTTTGTTCTTCATGATTTGCTCAGCCTGCTTGGTTAAAATATCATTCAGAACCACCAGCCTAGGGTGGCACCACCCACAGCAAGCTGGGGCATCTCACATCAATCATCGGTCAAGAGTTCCCGTAATAGCTTACCAAGCTCTGAAGACTGAATGACTTTTTTAGCTCAAAGTTCAAATTCCACCAAATCCTTCCCAAAACACATGGTGAGGTCTGCTACAGCAGTTCCAATCTCTGCCTTGGGTAGGGGTTTCTGTTTCTGTGATAAGACATCAGGACCAAAGGCAACTAACTTAAGGAGGAAAAGGATTAGTTTGCCTTATAGTTTATAGTTCATTATTCAGGAAAGTTAGGGCAGGAACTCAGGAACCTGGAGGCGGAAACTGATGCAGAAGCCACGGAGGAATGCTTTTTACTGGCTTGCTCCACAGGTCCACATGACTTGCTCGGTTTAATTTCTCATGCCAGCCAGGACTCCCTGTCCAGGGGTGGCACTGCCTGCAGTGAGCTATGCCCTCCCACATCAATCATCAGTTAAGAAAATGTCCCACAGACTTTCTTTCCTACATTGTCTCAAATTGAGGTACCCTCTTCCAAAATGACTCTAGCTTACATCCAATTGACAGAAAACTAGCCAGCCCAGCAAGCAAGTGTCTATCTACATGTGATCCAGCTATTCTCCTCCAAGTCTTTTAGGCATACACCTAAGAGAAATTAAAGGATGTACTCAAAGAAAGACTAATCTGGAAATATCACAGAAGCATTGTTTGTAACATCCCCAAACTAGAAACAACCCAGTTATCTATCAACAGTCCAACTTGATAAAATTGTGGTATAGCTATGCAACAACATACTGAGTAAAATTAGAAAAGAGTGAACTACTGGAATGCCCAAGAGTGTGGATGAATCTCAACATGGGTTGGCTACAAAAATACAACCAACTGAGGAACTGGAGAGATGGCTCACTGGTTAAGAGCACTGCTGCTCTTCCAGAGGACCTGAGTTCAATTCCTAGTTCCCACATGGTAGCTCATATCATCTCTAGCTCTGGGGGAGGGGATCTGACGCTCTCTACTGGTCTCTCTGAGCATCTGTGCAAGGGGCGCGTACACACAAACATACATGAATAAAAAATAAAAATAAACTATTCTAAAAAGAGAATACAAACAGTTGAACCAGGATGTAGCTTGATGGTAAAGTTTGCTTCTTACTAGAGGATGTGCAAATGGCAGAAAATGGACCAGTGTTGCTGAAGACTTGGGGTGTAGAGAGAAGGTAGGGAGACGGCTTGCCAAGGGGCATGAAGGAAATTGAGAATGATGGGCACTCTCATGTTCTGCTGACTGTTTATGCATGTACACTATGGTGGTTTGAGTGAAAATGGCCTTCGTATGCTCATATATTTGAATATTTGCTCCCCAGTTGGCAGAACTGTTTGGGAAGGGTTAGGAAGACTTTGTTAAAAAGGGTATGCCACTGGGGGTGGGATTTGAGGTTTCAAAAGCCCACATCATTCCTGATTAACTCTCCTCCGCTTTCTTTGCCTTGTGCTAGTGGATCAAAAGGAAGCTCTTTGCTACTGCTCCAGACCCATGCCTGCCTGTGGACATGCTCGGTGCCATGATGGTGCCTGCCTGTGGATATGCTCGGTGCCGTGATGACATCTGCCTGTCTGTGGACGTGCTCGGTACCGTGATGCCTGCCTGTCTGTGGACATGCTCGGTACCATGATAACGCCTGTCTGAACTTAATGCTCTGAAACTTTAAGCGGACTCCCAGTAAGTACTTCCTTCATAAGCAGCCTTAGTCATGGTGTCTTATCAAGTGGTAGAAAGGAGCTAGGACAGAATAGGTCTCACTGCAGCCCACTGTTTATTTTAACTCTGTATAGTCTATCCTATGCCGATTATATTTCAATAAGGCTGGAAGCAAAATATGCTCTGGGCAAGGAATTAGATGACATGAATTCTTTCAGGTCTGGACACAAGTTACCATGTCACTTTGACCAAGTTTTACCTGTGCCCTGAAAGCTTTTGGTTAGGTCAGGCTAAAACCCAAATGTTCCAAAGATCCAAACAGAAACTGCAGACACAGGCTGGGGGACACAGGCTAGGTTCACTGTGCAGAGCAGGCAGGGGCTTTGGCCTTACAGAATGTGGATCCTGTCCTGAAAAGCCCCTGTTGGTCATCTCCTGTCATCTCCAGTCATTTGTTTTGCTGATTTGATAAACTATGGGCACCTTTGGTGATGCTTCTGATGTCAGAGTGTATTAGTTACTTTTCAGTTCTCCTGCTTCAGCCTCTTGAGTGCTGGGATCGCAATGTGTGCCACCATGCTAAGCTTGAATCAGTTCTTTTTTTTTTTTTTTAAGGATTAGAGAGATAAATTTTTAAAAATAATTTATCTATTTTTTTTTAATGTAGATTGATGTTTTTGCTTGCCTACCTGTCTCTGTGAGGGTGTTGGATCCCCTGGAATGGGAACTACAGAGAGTTATGAGCTGCCATGTGGGGGCTGGGAATTGAACCTGGGTCCTCTGGAAGAGCAGCTGTCCTCCTGACTGCTGAGCCAGCTCTCCAGCCCTGATAAAAATTTTCAAAGGAAGGAATTTTCCCTGGGGTGACAGTCTATCCTGCGCACCAGGAGCCTCAAACTGGGAACTTGTTGGATATGCAAATCTGGGGCCACACCCGGACTCTTGAATCAGAAATTCCTGGGGTGGGGCTGTCAATCTGTGTTTGAACAAGCCTGCTCACTCCAGTGCCCTGCGAAGTGTGAGAACCACCGCTCCAGAAGGCTCGGGGCAGAGGTGGGTGGGGGCAAAGGGAACACAGAGCTCAAGGTTCTCAGAAGAGCCCGAGAACTTGCAAATGAATCTGCCAAGGAGTTCAACAGGCAGGACATGCCCGGGCAGAAAACCCACACCGTATGCCCACTGCCATTGCCTGAGTCCTGGATGCCTTTTCATATATGTTTAGTAATCTTAAAATGATAACTTTGTTTATATTGCATCGTTCAGGGTAAATTGCAGCATATTTTAAAAGAAAATGAAATTGCAGTGTCTAAGACAACAGTCTTGATTAGGACTTTCTTTGCCCATGTTGGCTGGAGACTCACTATGGAGTCATACTGGTTTGGGATTTTGATCCTTTTGCTTCCTGTGTGGTGAGATTACAATGCTCACTGCTAGCCCATGTTCGGTAGTAATTTTAAAAAACTGCACATACGTGTTTATGTAGATACGCTACTTCTGGAAGAATTCACAGAAGCCCTTAGAGGCACAAACTCTGGGGAGAGTGCCTGGATCCTGAAGTACAAAGCTCACATGTTCTGTCTAAAGTATTTGCACATTTTATGAAGGGCACAGATATACATTGCAATGATTGTAAAAGGGGAACTATAGTTCTGAAAAAGATCGGTGAAAAGAGTTAGGAAGCTTGAGTCTGCCTGAGGTTCTAGAAATTTCTTTCCCCTTCCTTCCTTCCTTCCTTCCTTCCTTCCTTCCTTCCTTCCTTCCTTCCTTCCTTCCTTCCTTTCTTCCTTCCTTTCTTTTTTCCTTCCTTCCTGTTCATCATTCCTGTTTTCCCAGAAGCCTGATTACCCCAAATCCTTTGCACGTATTAGACCGGTTAGCTCTACAGGAAGTTGGGAGAGTTCTGACTGCAGCTGAAAGCTGATTTCTCTACTTGCTCCAGGTCCTCCTCCTTCCTTCACCTCTCAGCCCACGTTTCTACTCCAGCACTAGTCTTGCTGTACCTGCTTTCAGTTCCCTGCTTTCTGCCCCAGGCTTGCTTTATAGGCATATGTCTTCTCTTCCCCATGACTGGGAAAACCCATACCACCATCCGGCTTTTCAGATATCTCCTACCGTGACCTCGTTGCTGAGCATCAGAGACATGGTAGAGTTTCCAAGGCACTTTCCCTTGAGACCAGATCAGTAGTTTACTCTGAAATTGTATTTTCTTCTTTATGTTTTCTTTTTTCCTTTTTCTTTTTAACAAAAACCCTTTTATTCTTTTTGCTCTTCACTCCTCTTTCCTGAGATCCTCACTGAAACTACCAGCCTGTGTTGGGTCTACTTCTGTGAGAACCAGGCTAAGATATCTCCTTGTAGTGAACATGGTGGAGCCTTGTAGACCTGTAGACACCTCTCATAGTAGTTAACATGGGGTTCTGGTGCCTTGTAGATCCATAGACACCTCCCATCACAGTTAACATGGAGCCCTGGTGCCCTGGTGCCCTGTAGACTCCTCCATCACAGTTAACACGGAGCCCTGGTGCCCTGTAGACCTGTACACACCTCCATCACAGTGAACACGGAGCCCTGGTGCCCTGTAGACACTTCCATCACAGTGAACACAGAGCGCTGATGCCCTGTAAACCTGTAGACACCTCCCATCATGGTTAACATTGGGCTCTGGCACCTTGTATACCTGAGGGTGGGATCTACTTCACTAAAAGAGATAACAGTTGCCCCAAGGGAGTTTTTTTTAGCTTTCCTGAAATGGAACTCCCTGCTTGTACATCTTATGCCTAAGTTTTATCTTCCCTGTTAACACAAAGGTGGTAATTTGCTATGCCTTGAATTTCAGGCATGGCTTCCTTTCCCAATTCATGGAAACCCAACTTCCATTGTGATGATATGAGGAGCTGGCCTATTGGCAGGTGACTGGGTAGTGATGTGGGGCCCTAGGGAATGGAATTGAAGTCCTTATAAAAGAAACCCCCAGAGATCTTCTTTTGTCCCCCCCCATCATGTGAGCACAACATGAATCCAACATTTATGGGCCAAAAAACTCTCCTTCACCCAATCTGTTGGCAATTTGATGGCAGACATCCCAGCCTCAGAACAGTGAGAAATCAACTTCTCTCGTTTATAAGTCACCCAGTTTGCAGTGGTTTGTCATAGCAATAAGAATGCACTGTAACATAGTTTGCAAATTTGATCCAATTCTGATCTCTGCACTTTAATTAGGTGATTTGGGGAGGAAGAAAGCATCTGCTCCAGCACATCCCCATCCTGACTCCCTGAGGATGCCTGGCTCAGTCGTCTGCAGATGCAGGCCGCGGATATAGAAGGTACTGGACCAACCTGGCAAGTCCAGCTCCTTACGTCACCATGTGTTCCTCACCCTCAGCTTGAAGTTCCCTCACAGGGGCACTGATGCCACTTAAGCAGGACTGGAAAAATGGTCAGGTGGCCTTTTCTACCCTCCCGGGCAGCATACTTTCTGTTAACACTTTCAAAGGAAACTCTAGAGTTGCTTTGGAGGAAATGTCAAGTTGGAAATGGTGGGAGAAATCCAGATGCCCCCTTTCCAGTTACCATGATAACATGAGCACCTCTTCATTGCTTTAAGTAATAAACATTTTTTTTTCTTACTTGAGAATCAAACTAAAATGTCCCTGTGAGATATTTGTAAGAATCCGACGGCCATATTATTTAAGAGATGTTGATTTAAGATAACGCTTTTCCCTTAGAGCAATGCTTCTTTGGGTGTCCCACAGCCTGAAACCCCGTCTGACAAAGTTCTTTAGGAACTGTAAAATCGGAAGATAACAATGTGCAGGCAGGAAAGAAGCCGAGTACAAGGAGCGCCTGGAAAAAACTTCTTAGCTTCAATTTAAGATAGCTTTGTACATCTTATTACATACTACAGCTTGAGGTTTAGAAGTTGTAACCCCCTTTGTGCAATTGAGGAAGCAGGTTCAGAAACAGTGATCCAAGTCACACAGTTAATCAATGGCAGAGATCAGACTAGACTCTGATTCCAACCCAAGGCCAGTATTTTTCCATGCCGTGTGACATCTCAGTGGCCTCTCGCAGCTGGAGTCCTGGGTTGCTTGCTGAACTTTGATTAGCATCTCCATATTAACAGTACTGTTTTGCACCCTCACCCCCACATACCTCACTCAGTTTCTGGACTTGGTCCTAGCCCCAGGGCTTGCTCACATCGTGAGCTCTAGGCCCCTAACATCAGGTAGTAATCTCCCACAACACCTGTCTCCAAAAGCCTCTTCTGGTCACATTCCCCGCTCATCCCTGCAAGCCCTTTGTCAGTATTTTCCCCCCCTTCACTTTCTTTCAAATGACCCTTTAAAAACAGCATTCTTTATAATCATGTGCTAAAAAAAAAAAAGAAAAAAATTAAAGATGAAAACCATATTGGAGGTCCTCCCCTCTTTCTATCTGCTAGGATTTCTACCACAAGGTCCATAGAGGTCACGGTGGGTTTCTAATGGTGTAGTATAGAATAGATGGACTCATTCATTCCTCTCTAGGCAGCGTAGTCTCTGTGGCCTGTCCAGACCACCTTGCTCCACTGGAGGCCAGTCTGGAATTCTCACTCCCTATTGTAGATACTAATACATAAAGTGTGTGATAGGCCACTGTGTGGAGTACCAAGAACCTGCTAGCCTAAAACACACTCATCCGGGCTGCTATCAAATCAGCCATGGCAACAAGGCACCCACTGTGTTTCTACGAACTTGATCTGAAAAGCATCCATTTCTCTTATGATCATCTCCTGCAGCTATAGATGCCGGAGGAAGAGGGAAGGGGCCTAACTGTCAGAAACTTTGCAAACCTGGCAACACCTTTTTCGTCCCATGTGCCGAGATGCCAAGAAGCCTGAGAGTGGGGCTAATGGGCTCATCGGGGAGGAGGCTGGGTGGAGAACACAAAACCCCACAGAGAACTGAGGACAAGACACTGGAGGACAAGGGGATACCCCGGGACATTTGTGTACAGGGAGGGTTGGCTGGGAGATGGAGGCTTTAATGAGCGAGCAGGAGGGACGCGCCGGCACGGTGCTCAGCACAGAGTAGGTGTTCAATAAATGTCAAGGAGTCTGACTCGACATCCAGCATCCAGCTGGGTGCACAGCGCACAGAGGAGGGAAGTGGCCTCCGATTGCCAGGGTTCTTCCTCCTCCACTCTTCCACCATCTGCTCCGTCCTGGTCGAATCATGAGAAGAAACACATCAAGTTCTTTCCCTGCTCTGAAGGGAAAAGCTGTTCTGTGCGCCAGGAACCCTCTGTTCCCAGATCTTGGCAGGGATGGCTCCCCCTTGTCCTTCAAGCCTTAGGCTAAATGCTACCTCCGCGCAGAGGCCTTTTCTAGTCCCTTTCTCCTCCTGGGTTCCCTATCACACCACACTATCACCCCCCACACCCACACAATTGGCAGAAGCTGTAATGATCGGGTTTGTTCCCTTGCCCTTTTCTTGCCCCACTAGAGGGAAAGCTCAGAAAGAGAAATCAGCTGAGTTTCTCACGGTTGTGACTCTGTACCTGAGATGTACTTATGCCTGGTCAGCATGTGGTCACCCCATGGTCAGCTGGGATAGACCCACAGACAAAGGTAGGCGTGATCAGGGCTTCACAGAGAGGAAGCTAGAGGGAGAGGTGGTGTAGGTCAAAACTGGTCAGTGCAACTCCAAGCAGCTCCGAGACATTGGAAGAGAAATGCTTTGGGATGACAGGACAAGGGGTGGGAGCTGCTAGTTCATCTATGAGAGTCTGAGGGCTTAGTGCCTCCACTGAGTGGAGCTCTCCAAGTACCCTCCTGACGACATTTTTTTTTCCTTTGTTCTTTTTTTGGGAGTAGGACCTACCCACTGGCCAGAAGAGATTTTATCCAATGGCCAAACCTAGCTTCCAAACCAAACAAAATTCACAATGACGGTTGTAAGTATGGCCCTGTATTGAGCATCTACTAAACACCAACCACCCCCACCAGCCATCTTATGCACCACGTTCTGTTTAAGGCTCAGTCATCATACAAGACGCCACTTCTCACCTCATCTTTAGTGTCTGGTGATAGGAGGCAAAGAGTGAATGGGACATCTGACTCACCGGGCCAGGAAGCGATGAGAGAACGTCAAACCCAGCTGCCTCCTACTCCAAAGCCAGCGCTCTTGGCCACAGTCTTCCTGGGCAGTACTATCTCCCAGGTGAATCAATTAATTGGGTCCCTTGTGGACTGAGTCATCCTCCATCAGACCGCCTGAACCTGTTCCTCTCCCGGAAACCGATCCAAACCAAATCCCCAAACTGACAAGGCCAAGGCCAAGACTCTGAAAACCTTTGATGACGTGACAGTGGAGTCGCTATGCCCTTTCCCTACCTAGAGAGTTGTTTTTGCCTCGGCCAGGACCCAGAAGAATCAGCGTTTAATTACCAGACATGTCTTATTTTGCTCAGTCCCGGAGTGGGATGGTTAAGAACTTAGAGAGGCAGACACCACACTCCGAATGCCAGCTCTTGTACTTAGGAACGAACCATGTGACCCTGGCTTGAATGTGTTTCCTTACTGATTGCACTTCAACCCTCACCTGTAAATGTAAGGACAATCTCACAGTGTCGCTGTGGGGATTACATGGAGCAGCGTGGGAGGTGCCAAGCACTGTGCTTGTCATCCAGCAAGCCTGCAGCGGTTGCTAGCCTTTATCATGATTATTAATCTCACGGGAGGGGTGCAGCTGACCAGAGTGGGTTAGAATCGGTGCAACTTCTCAGCCACCATCTTTGGGTGTGGAAAATCCTCTGGATTCCTTGTCTTTAAACTCAGGATAACTTAGTAAGTTTTAAGGAAGACGGCCCTCCTTAACTCAAAGTCTGCTTTTGTTGAGAAATGAGCAAACACCAGGGGATGGTCTTGGCTAAAGATGGATGGCATCTGAGCCTCCTGACTCCTGTCAGTACGCTCTGGGTGTGGGCAAGGGAGTTTGCTGTACCAGTTTGTCAACACAGTAAGCCTGCTGTTTGGCTCAGAGTGTTGGATGGACAATCAGCACGAGGACTCTGGGAAAAGAGACTTCAGAGACTCCAAGACCTAGTCTGAGCATGCTGTGAGTCCATCTGTAGGAATCTTAGTGGGCGGTGGCAGTCATCATCTGCTCCGTGGAAGGGAGGTTTATAGATGCTGGTACTCCCGGATGTAGGGGGCGACTCACTGTCTTTTCACAGGTAGAAGACCTCAGATCTTTTGGCACCGTACTTTCTTGGCAAATGAAAGTGGGCTGTGTTAAGAAGCTAAGACCTCCATGGTTGCCACTTCCTGGTCTGCAGGCTGTTAGGTAGCTTCTGTCATGTAGCCCATGGGGCCAGTGAGTTACCACCACTGGTGACTGAGTGTCCCAGAAGGCAAAGACTTCCCAGTCACCTTTGTCTGGAGCAATACCCTCCTCAGGGCCAAGTAGATTGGAGATTGGTGCCTGGTGTAGACCAACAGGCCAACAAATGCTGATGCTTGCCCCATCCCTGTAATTGTGATTTCCTGGAGCCCTGACTGCAGTTCCTCTGATTTCTTTTATTGCCCTTAGTAAGTCCCCTGAGGTGTTACCTTATCTGTGCTTGCCGGGTTTTCACCAATCTAAGGCTTCCTTGTCAGTCATGCCCAAGGGGCATTCCCTGAACCACACAGCAATCACACAGTAAAAAATATCAAGCCCAGAAGAGTACATCCCTCTGGGCTTACATTTTCTCCATTAGAAAAGTGAAGACATTGGACTGGCTTCTAACAACTCCATCTGTACAAATGACTTATTCCATCCAGTCCTCCATCCACTACCATACACACTCCTAGCATCTCTTGATTTCTGTTAGGAATTGCACAGGAAGAGCATGGTGAGACTAAATTTCTGCAAAACAAGAGAGGCTCCATGAAGAAATAAAAGATGGGGCTAGGGGACAGGAACACTAGCTTCTCTGAGCCTGCGTACAGGGTGCGCAGAGTGCAGGCTTTACGGAGTGGCGGGGCACAAAAGTCGCTCCCTCCTCCAGTCTCCCCAGCATTACTCAGCGTCCTGAAATGCCTGCTTCCCTGCAGCGGGTGCCGGTCGTCCTCTGAGCACGGCACAAAGGTCTCCTTGTGGGCCGGCAGCCGGGGCCGCCGAGCGTCCGGGTGACTCACGTCCTTGCCATTTCCTTTACGCGCCCCGCTCCAGCGCGTGGCTGCGGGCGGGGGCGCGGCTTTGGCGCAGGCGACGCGGGCTCTCCGGGAAGCCGCGGTGTGCTTTCATGTGGGCAGGGGGCTCCCGGCACGCGAGGCCAGCCCACGCGCACAGCCTCCCGGGGGCCGCGGCAGCTGGAGCATCGGCGGCAACGTGCTCGCAGTCTGGCTTCTTCAGGACTCAAAGCGCCCGCCCTTGGGGAGGCATGTGTTCCCCAGCAGGCGCTGCTCCGCGGCTAGTCTCCCAGAGCGCGTCACTGAGAAAAGTGAAAATTAACCACCGCAGGGAAGGCTTGTGGCGCAACCTCCTGGAGGATCTCTGGTCCCAGCTCCAAAGCACTATCAGCAGCTGCTAATCGGCTCTGTGCAGGGGACATCTCTGCAGGCCACATGCAGGGGAGGACCTCCTTGCACTCAGCAACTTGCCATGTGATGCCTGGGTACCAGCCAGAGCAGAGGATCCTCAGCAATAATGATCATTGGCTTGCCCGTGAGCCTGTCTTCCCTGGCAACATAGCCCATCTTTTTGGGAGATAGTATTCCTAAGAAAATGTTAACAGTGGGCTCCCAGGTGCCCCTCTTTCCTGTGTCTGCTCTGGTTTCATCTCTGCCCATGTGCAGTTTTCTTTGCCACAGAGACATTCTGAGTAACTTGCCTTCCCACAGGGTTGTCACAAGCTGTTCCCAGCAGGGAAAACCCATCTTATCTCCCTTAAGGGCTCCTGGCTGTCCTGTGTCGCCTTCAACTGGGAGCTGCTCCCTAGGGTCTGGCTGAATGCTATTTTCGTGCCCTCCTCCAAGAAAGAATATTTACAATCTTGTGGCAGCCTTTTCCACCCTGGACTGTTCCACGACTGCGTTTATACAAGATTAAGGGGTAGGCTGAAATACCAAGTGAGGGAGGGAGGGACTGGCTGAATGAAATTTCGCGGACTCCCTGCTATCCCTGGGTGATATCAGATAAACCTGGATTAGAAGCCGGGGCAACCAACTGTAACTCTCTTTCACTGTGCAATGTCTGGGCCTCCAGGTGCAGCTGCAGGTGCCCTCAGGAGCTGTCTGTTCTCAGTGAGGACGGACCCACCAAGACAACAGGCAACACAGTTGGTATCAAGATCCAGAGCCAAAGCCAACATGTGGAGCTGTCTAGATTCTAGAAAAATATGGAAGCAAACCAAGCATGGACATAGTGATGTTCTGTCTTTCTCTTGGGCCAGGTCAGCAGGCTGTCCCTGAGGACACACAGTGGGTGCAGAGAGCAACCCCCCTCTCACTCCTGTGCTCAATTGCCACCACTGTTTAAGGTTTACGGAGTCTTCCCAATTGTGACCGCTGGGTATGAGTGGCCTGGATGAAGGTCTTTTCTGCCCATATTTTAAGATGGTCATCAAGCCAGGCGTGGTGGCACACACCTTTAGTCCAAGCACTCCGGAGGCAGAGGGAGGCGGATCTCTAAAGTCGAGGCCAGCCTGGTCAAGAGTGAGTTCCAGGACAGCTAGGGCTATACAGAGAAACTCTGTCCTGAATAAATAAATGAATAAATAAATATCATTAGGATAGTGACTCAACAAATGGCCATTTTTAAAGAAGTCTTATATCTCTTCCCCAAATTCTAGCCTCTTGCTTGAAGAAAAACTTTGGGATGAAGGTTACTAACTAGGCCCAGATTGGATTGTAATCCAAAGACACATGTCCACTCCTGGGTCGGTCTCTAATCAGGAAGTACTATATGAGATCAAGCCTCTTGGGTCCTACTCTTCCAACGAGATGGCTAGAAGTTGACCTTGGAGAGGAAGAAGGACTGGAAAATTCAACAATCAGAAGTCTAGTTGTAGAAAAGGTCATTTAGATGGGATATAGAAAGTTTGTGAGTTGGTTGAAATATGGGGCTTAGAGATTTAAAGTCACATGAATCTCTAAGACCAAATTGGTTGTGCTTATCAAGACAAGACTCGCATTGCAACAACCTTAGCACTACCTACTGTAAGTTAGATAAGGTTTTGTTTCGGGTTCTTCTTAAAGAGCCACCATGGGCCACTTTAGATGGCTAAGAGCGCTGGCTGCTCTTCCAGAGGTCCCAGGTTTGATTCTCAGCACCCACATGGTGGCTCACAACTGTCTGTGACTTCGTCCCAGGCATATTGGATACCTTCTGGCCTCTGAGGACACCAGGTGTGCATCTGGTACACAGAGAGACATGCAGCAAACACCTTACACATAAAAATAACAACATTTTTAAAAAATTAAGCAAAGTGGCCTCTCTGGTGAATTTTAGCGTCAGTACCTTTTCATTTAAATGGCAGGGACTTAGACACTGTTCTCTTTCCGACAACTTCCTTCCAGAAGTGCCTTCTGAAACAGCAGCTTGTGAAGGCAAGAAATAGGAGAGGGACGTTCCCATGTGCCAACCACTGGATGTGCCCCCATGTCTATGACAGCTTCTCTCTGAGGCAGGAATTGCAATCCTTTTCAGATGATGGATCATGCTCTATGAGGTAGCAGGAGATTTTTTCAGATCCAACAGCTCAAAGGGAGAGGCAGGGCTCCGGCCTGATGGATCGCAGTCTCCTGCCTCATACTCCAATGGCTTCTCCTTGTTTTCCTCATGGCCTAGCCAGGCAAACCTTCAGCAGAATATCACTCACACACAAACGACTTCCTCGAAATGGCATTCGGTTTAGTTGATGGTTGACATTGGAGGTGGATGTGTGGAGGGGAAAGATTATAGTTGTCCCTGCCAATCTGTGGGTTCAGCATTCATGAATCCAAACTGTAGACTGCACATATTTGAAACGTATATTTGCATAGAGATCATGCAAATATTTTTTTCTTATTCCTTAAATAATACTGCACAGTAGCCATGTCTACTCCATCCACACTGCGTTAGGTATTAGAGAGATGGACATATACTGCATACAAATACCGGAGCATTTTCTGTGAGAAACTGGAACACACCTACCTAGATTCTGGTATCGCTGGGGTTCTCAGAGCCATTCATCCACAGGTACCAACAGACAATTCTACAAATTTGGTAAATCTCGAAACCATATGTTCTAGAAGTCTACAGAGACATTTAGCAAAAATGGTTACTTATAATAAATCTTGATTAAATCTCCCAATACAAAGTTCCTTATCCATCTTACAGATCCCTTCTGAGACCACACAAAGCCCTGAATTCTGGAGACAGCAGATGCTATTGCTCTCGTGAATAACATCACCACTTTGTACATGAGTGGGACAGAGGAAGGAGTATGTGCAGATGGAGACAGGGAGTAGGGGCAGTATTAGAGTCTTTCTGAGACCATGCACGGCTCCAATGTAGCCTTAGGAGCAGGGAGTATGAGGGAGAGGTGGCCTGGACCTGAGGAATCCTAGGATGGACCAATGGCAGCTGGAGAGGCAGACATCCACAGCCAGGCCGAAGAGCAGCTAAAGACATACGGATTGTGAGCTCAGCTTGTGTTGACTCAGAAAGGTCAGAAGCATGGGTTCCCAAACTTGAGGTGCCAATCAAGTTCTCAGTGTTGGAGTAGTGGCACCCAGGAGGCAGAGACTGGCAGCTCCTTGTGAGTTCAAGGCTAGACTGGATTACATAGAGACTTCCAGGTCAGCCAGGGCTACATAGTGAGACCCTGCCTCCAAACAACAACAGCAGCAAGAACAACAAACCTTCTTCAAACAAAACTTCTCAGGAAACCTGCCTGTGTGTTTGAGAGGGAACCAGAGGTGGCATTTTGACAGGGGCCACAGGTGATTTCATGTAGGCAGGACTCGGGATATATCTGGTGCCAGGGTTTTCCTCCCTGGACCTCGATGCTCTGCTTTATATATTGAGGGGATTCTGAGGACAGTTTCTACCACTGAAAGACTCGCAGGTGGCCATACCTGCCCAGCTCCTGGAAAATGACTCTAATTGACATAGCCTTGCAGCTCCATCTGGCCTGCGCAGCTGGGTGAGGACAGAGCAATGTCGTGTGTGTTCATGTGGGTGTCCAAATGGGACAGAGTTCTTCTCTCTGGAGGCCATGGCTTGGGTCCAGGACAAAAACCACTTCCAGTCTCAGGTCCCAGGATCACACAGGATGATTTATTCAAGGGCTCAAAAGAAAAAGAAATGTGTGTATTTTGCCGACAATTATTTGTGTACTTTTCCCTTGACAAATAGTCCCCATGCTTGGCCTGGGAGACAAGCCAGGTTCTCAGAACTGTCTTCTAAGGGTCTCTAGACTGTTTCCCTAGCAGGGAGGCCACATGAAAGCCTTCCAGGCGGCATCATGCTGCTCCCATGACAGTTCTTCACAGGGCAGAGGGGGAGAGTCAGGGAGTCCTGTCTGGAAAAACGAGACAGGCTGGGCCTGAAGCATTGATTTCTGGTTCAAGTTTCCCAATGAAATTTGAAGGAGGAACTTTCCATTTATCCCTGGCAGTCTAGGGAGTCCCAGATGAGGGCAGGGAAAACCTGCTCCAGGAGGACATCTGGCTAGACCTGCACTTCAAACGAGTATTCACACTGGTCAGAAAAGGACTCCATCCACCGGCCTTCAGCTCTGCGTTAGCCCTTTTGCGGTTCTGTGAAGAGCTGGCCAGACTTTAGGCATGAGAACCTATGGCTGTGTCATATAAGCCGTCACCTCTGGCTATGGGTGCCACGGATCGCTAAAGATGAACTAAACAGCTTGTGCTGTTTTATGTCAGATTCTGGGAATAAAAGAGTAAGTAAGACACAAGTCTTCTCAGAGTTTAGGGTCTGTGGGGATGAGAGTTGGGCAAATATTTGCCAGGGTAGACTCAGAGAAAAGTGACAAGAAAACAACAGAGCAATGGGAGCCTCCTATGACAGACATGAGGCAGTGCTTCCCAGAGGAACTGGGGTTCGCCCTAAGTCTTGAGGGGTGAATGGGATTGTAGAGAGAGTGGATGGGGTTGAGGGAAAACATGTAAGAAGTCCTGGAGATTAATGTGTGTCTGCTGCAGGTAGCTACAGCTAGCAGCCTTCAGGTGCTAGTAGGTAGATAGACAAAGGAATGAGGAGGCCAGGCATGATGTATACGCCTTTAATAGGCAGAGACAGGCAGATCTCTGTGGGTACCAAGTCAGAGAGCCTCCATCCCAAACTTGGACTTTTGCTTTGCTACCTAAGAGCTATAGGGAAATTGTTTGGATTCTCTGTACTTCAGCGCCCTAGAAATGGATGGACAAATCACTGTGTAATTTATCTCTAGAAATGGATGGACAAATTACACAGTAAAACTCTTGCCCATCCCTGTTTCTGTGGGTTTTGGCTTTTGTTATCAGTTATCCCTGGGGTACCTGGTGCATCATTTCACTCCCAGTGATGGGGTTCACACTGCAGGTCTTAACTATCTGGCAAGACACATGACAAATCTTGTCTAATGACAAATACTTTGAGAGGGGACTTCATTTGAAAATCAGAAAGTCATCAGGCAGTGGTTTTTTGGGGGGAGCAGAAAACAGAAAGTTCAAAAGGTGAGTGTAGACAGAAGTTTCTGACCTGCCTGGTCCCACAGCCATTCAGCTTCAAAGAAACACACAGCAGCTTATATTAATTATAAACTGTCAGGCCTACTAGTTCAGGCTTATTATTAACTAGCTCTTACAACTTAAACCAACCCATAATTCTTATCTATGTTTAGCCACATGGTTTGGTACCTTTTCTCAGTGAGGCATTCTCATCTTGCTTCCTTTGCTTCTGGCTGACTACTGTGTCTCTGTCTTTCTTTTTCCCAGAATTCTCCTAGTCTGGTTGCCCTGCCTATACTTCCCGCCTGGCTACTGGCCAATTAGTGTTTTATTAAACCAATATGAGTGACAAATCTTTGCAGTGTACAAGAGCATTATCCCGCAGCAGGTAAGCAAGCCCATGCCAGTCGTCATTGGAGACTTTGAAGTTTAGCAAAAGAATTTTGCAAAGTAGTATTGGCACTGTCCCTATGGAAGTTTAGGTGCTGCGATGTGTGGTGTTTAGTGTTGTCTGTCAGGAGCCATTTTCCCCCAAAATTGGCAGAGCCTATCCCACACCCAATTATCTGTTAATAGACAGCTATCTGTTAGTGGAACCTGCCCCACATTCCAACTATCTAGAGAATCAGGAGTGTCAACTTGTGACTTACTGACCGATCATAACCTCCTGGCCAACAACCTCGCGACCGGCTGGAACCACCGCTGAAAGATTCCTTCCTGCCCATGCCCCTGCCCCCCAAATTCCTCATCCAGGGGCTATATAAGCTGTAACCATGACTCTAATAAACGGAGGCTCTGACAAACCTAGCATGGCCTTCTTTCTCTCTCCCGCCCATGTCTTTCAGATAGCGCCTCTCCGGGACCCTGGAATGACTGACCTGCCAGGCAGGTTACAACCCTAGACTGAGTGACCCGCCAAGGCGGTCTACAGTTGTCAAATACAGCATAACAAAAGAATAGTTCATGAATTACAGAGGCCAAGCAGCAGCACACCGCCAGCACTCCTTCCTGCCACACCCCTACCACCAGAAGTAGTTCTCATCTTGACTTTTATACCCCTCCTCCTTCTTAGAATGCTGCCACACCTAAGCATGCACTCCTGGTCCCTCTGGTTGTCTCTGACCTCTGTACAGTGGAATCTTGAGCATGAGTTCTCCAAGTTGGCTCCCCTCTCTTCACATAGGGAGCAACACCACCCTACCTGTGTGAAACTGCACTATTAGAACACATCAGAGTTTAATTCCCTTGACTCTCAATGGCATTTGTGCCATTTCCCATTTGAGAACTATTTGAACAGTGCTGATGGAAACATTCATGTCTGTGTCATGCACTCTTTATCCATGCTGTGCACTTTTCATCTGTGTTGTGCACTCTGCATCCGTGTTGTGCACTCTGCATCTGTGTTGTGTGCTCTGCATCTGTGTTGTGTACTCTGCATTCATGTTGCACACTCTGCATCTGTGTTGTGCACTCTGCATCCGTGTTGTGCACTCTGCATCCATGTTGTGCACTCTGCATCTGTGTTGTGCACTCTGCATCTGTGTTGTGCACTCTGCATCCATGTTGTGTACTCTGCATCTGTGTTGTGCACTCTGCATCTGTGTTGTGCACTCTGCATCCATGTTGTATACTCTGCATCCATGTTGTGCACTCTGCATCCATGTTGTGCACTCTGCATCCATATTGTGCACTCTGCATCTGTGTTGTGCGCTCTGCATCTGTGTTGTGTGCTCTGCATCTGTGTTGTGTACTCTGCATCTGTGTTGTGTGCTCTGCATCTGTGTTGTGCGCTCTGCATCTGTGTTGTGTACTCTGCATCCATGTTGTGCACTGTGTATCCATGTTGTGCGCTGTTCATCTGTGTTGTGCACTCTGCATTCATGTTGCACACTCTGCATCTGTGCTGTGCACTGGTGCACTGTCCTCCCATGCTGTGCACTCTGCATTCGTGTTGTGCACCCTGCACCTGTGTTGTGCACTCTGCATCCATGTTATGCACTCTGCATCTGTATTGTGAACTCTTCCAGTAGGATTCTCCCACAAGTTGAGTTTTTGGGTCATAAAAAGTGGGAACATCTTCCTCTTCAGAATACATACTGAGGCAACATGTCATAGTTACACAGCCTACACTGCTAAGAAACACCCCCGACTCCATGCATACTCAGCCAAAGCCATTCTCAGTGATCTTTTTCATGTTTTATCACCCAAGCAGGCTGTGGGGCATGCCAGACACACAATGAGAGGCTTATTGGTAAATTTATACTTGTGTATGAACACAATGAGTGCCTTCTCAGGAGAGGACCCTCAATGACGCCTTAACACACAGAAGACCATTGGAAATTACGGCATGGATTTAGAGTCCAGCTATCAGTGGATGCATTGCTGAGGTTGGGGAAAGTTGGGAGGAGGTAAAATGGACTTCAATAAAATTTGTAAGATGGGAAGTGAAGACAGGAGTAGGGAGAACAAAGGATCTGTCCAGTCACAGTAGAGCTGCCTAAGAAAATAGCTCTCACTGTTGATGGAAGTCTGTTGTCGATCTTTTCAATGCACACAAATACTCTCATGTTGTTTTGTGCATTTATAACTGCCTTTTCTCTCAACACCTAACTCGAATTTATTAATTTTAGTTGCTCTATTTGTTTGCATTCAACAGCAAAGATTACTGGTCCATTTATATTGATAGTTGTTTGCAAAAATGCTAAAAAAAAATAACAACAAAAAACTTTAAACATTTTTCTTCTAGGTGGTACTGAGATTGAACCCAGGTCCCTACAGTATATTTTAAGATATGAAATAAAAGGAGAACACAGGCTGGGCGGTGGTGGCTCATGCCTTTAATCCCAGCACTCGGGAGGCAGAGGCAGGCGGATCTCTGTGAGTTCGAGACCAGCCTGGTCTACAAGAGCTAGTTCCAGGACAGGAACCAAAGCTACAGAGAAACCCTGTCTTGAAAAACAAACAAACAAACAAAAAAAAAAGGAGAACACAGTGGCACACGCCTATAATTGAAGCATTAGAGATGAAGGCTGGAGTATCTGGAGTTGGAAGCTAGCCTTAACCACACAGTGAGTTTGAGGCCAGCCTGGGTTCCATGCGGCCTTATCGCAACAAAACAAACCGAAAGGATATGAAACAAATTTAAGCTGAATGAGAAGAATGCAGCATTTTTTATGTAGAGTATAAGAATGTCTGCTATGTTATTCTCTAGATATCAACACATACTTGAAATATTTCGTAAGTTAAACATGTTTTAAAGGTCAATATTAACTCACACTGGTTACTAGCAATGGGAAGATCCAGAAGCTTCATTGGCTATGTTAGTCCAGAAGCAGCGGAAAAAACAACTGGGGTGGTTCTCCCCAAGGGAGGCCCTGGATGCAGCTTGGCCGAGGCCTGCAATCTCCGCACGCTGTGGTTCGGGTCTGGAGTCATATGCGTATGTGGGGGGCACCCAGTTCTGCTTCCCACAGACTGGGTGTGAGGCACCGGGCAAACTGCTTCCATTGTCAGCTTCTGCCTCTGTAAAATTGGGAAATTTACTCTATTAGGCAGAGCTGTTATGGAAATTAAATATAGTCACGCATATAAAAAATAAGTTTTCCAGTCTGGGTTTGAAGGGGGAAGCAGATCCATTCTGACTGACGCTGAATCGGGGCCTTGTTTTAGGACTGGCACAGTTGTACCAGTCACAGTTATGGTTGAGAAAGAGAAGGTGTGTGCTATGGTTTGACCGAGTCCTTCATAAATATTCATCTGACGATGCTATTTGACAGTGAGAGTTTGGGGAGATAAATAGAATTAGATGATATCAGGGGGGTGGGTCTTAGTGATGACATTAATACCTTTACAGAGACGCAGAAATCCAAAGGGAGCAAGCGCGCTCTGTTTCACCAGATTCCAGTGCAGCACAAAGGCCTGCCTGCACGCTGAGCGGACTCCTGCACCATGCATGAGCCTAGAGTCTCCGGTCTCTAGAACCATAAACCAAATAAACTTTTATCCTCCATAAATTATCCAGTTCCCAACACTGCTCTTTTGTTATAGCCACAGAAAGGCACAGGCAAAAGATCAGAGGAAAGTTACCCACCAGGGACCATGTAGAGATAGACGTAGTTGTCTAGGTAAGGCTTTGGGTTTGATGGTAACGATATTTCTAAGCATCAGCAGGGGAAACAGTGGGAATAATACATGCAGGAGAACACTGAGCAGAGTGGAACTCACAGAAACAAAACTTAGCTCACGACAGTCACTCGGGTTGCATGGTTCGGAATTCAGCTGCTATTAGGCCCAGGAGCAAAGCAGAAGTTTTTCTCAGAGGGCATAGTTTGGCACCTTGGTCCTAAAGGTCTATGTTGTGACTTACCTATAAGGACCAGCAAACAGCGCTGCACAGCTTTCCTACCTTCCTGACCCAAATGTGCATGCCGAATCCCCTAAAGATGGAAAAACAACTTGCCCAGCAGGTTGGATCTTTTTGCAAAGTCTTCTCATTTCTTGGTCTGCATTCAACAGCCCTTTGGTTAGTCAATAAATGCGTAGAGAAAGCACGCCCAAAGCAGCCACTTCCAGAGCTTGACCCGGCATCCCACCCACCATCTGCAAGGTGGTCAGAGAAGCCAGATGCTACAACTTTTCCACATGGGGGAAACATCGTCACATTCCCAGACCCGAGGCCCTTAGAAGTTGTACCAAAATAGCTATGCCCTAAATTTCTATGGGACTCATTTCCCTTGATCTGCTTGCATTTTCTTAACAAGAAGTCTAGAATAGTAGCTGTTTGTGCTCACCAAGGACTGGTTTTCATTATATCCACAGCACAGCAAGCTGTGTGATATGATCCACAGCACATAGAACGCGGAGGCTGCTAGGGTCTCTAAAATTAGGTTATGATCATAGGCTGGAGAAACTGATTCTGGTAGGCTTTATTATAGGATACTGAGGGGCAGGGGGATAAACCGAATTTGCCAGATCACTGACTGCCAGAAGTTGTATTGGTTTCCTTAGCAACAAAACCACGTCTGGGAAAACTGCACTGGGGTTATCATCCAGTTAAGTGTATGATAATTCACTGTTATTCCCTGTGGTCCATGAATGTTGGCAAAGACCAAATAAGCAGGTTGAATGGGGGATGTGACCAGGGTCACCATCCTTGCATCTTTCAAAGTCCAAGTTGCAGGTTCCAACTTCTGTGACATCTTCAGAAGTTTCTTTACTCATTTATAGGTGGAGGGGGTTCTACTGGCTCTCATGTGACTTGTCTCAGCATCATGGCTTTTACTCTGTGAAGAAAGAGACCAGCATGCTAGAAACTGTTGTGTCTGTTTTCAAAGTCATTAGCATTGGGGCTGAGGAAATAGCTGCCTGGACTAGGGCTATACCATTGTGAGATGGCCTCTCTCTCCTCCAACTCCATGGAGCCTCTGGTTACTACGAACTCCTGTCCTGACAATAAGCCACACTCTCTTAAACTGGTGTCAGTTCAGAACCAATTTCCAATCAATCCTGAAAGTTCTAGTAATTTCCTTTGTTCTCTCATCGAGACATACTGGTCATATACTCAGGTTTCTTTGAGAAAAAAACTGGGGGTCGGGGAGATTCATTGTAGACGTATTGGCTGAGCAGTAGGTTCTTTCCTGAAGGGATCCTCTCTCCTTGTGATCACATGGTCACGAGGCTGAGAAAGGACCCAAGACTAGGAAGCAGTTCAGGCCTGTGATTCCAGCTGTGACCAAGTCCCTTCTGTTAATGGAATCTAGAGCTTCTCAGCTTCCGCAAATCAAACGAGACTTGGGCTGCCACACATCGTTTGCAGCTTTTGACGCGACAAAGTCAAGGAGCCCCCCCTGGGAAAGCCTGCCTCTGCTCCACACTAGTGACCACAGCGTGTCCATTTGGTGTCTGTCACCTCTCTATCTCACCCGTGGATTTTCAGAGCCTGCTACAGTCCCATTAGTTACCATGCGTTGTATGCAACATGAACAAATGCCTGCTTACCTTAGGACACCAAGGACAGAGCACAGAAAGGATTCTAGCCCAGTCTAGCTCGGTGAACCAGTGAGTTGGTTTTGCTTTGTTTGTTTGTTTGTTTTTGGGTCTTCTTACCAGACCATGGGTGTTTTAGTCAGATTTCTCCAGAGGAACAGAACTAAGGGCTAAATATATACATATATGTTTACATCATACACACATAGACACACACACACACACAGAAAGAGAGAGAGAGAGACGGGACATTTAAAGTGTTTGAAAAATTTAAGACTATGGGACTTTTAAAAATTATGATATTGTGTTGGATAGTTTTACGTTGACTTGACACAAGCAAAAATAGTCCCAGAGGAGGGAACTTCAATTAAGAAAATACCTCCATAAGATCAGGCTGGATGCAAGCCTGTGGGGTGTTTTTTAAATTAGTGAAGATGTGGGAGGACTCAGCCCACTGGGGGTGGTGTCCCCCCTGGTCTAGTGGTCCTAGGTTCTAACAGAAAGCAGATTGAGCAAGCCACGAGAAGCAAGTCAGGGAACAGCACCCTCCATGGCCTCTGCATCAGCTCCTGCTTCCAGATTCCTACTTGAGTTCCAGTCCTAACTTCCTTCAGTGAAGAACAGTGATGTGGAAGTGTAAGCCGAATAAACCCTTTCCTCCCCGACTCCCATTTTGGTCCTGGTGTTTTGTCTCGCAACAGAACCCTTAAGACAGACAGTAACATGAATATTATTATTAATATTAAGAGCATCTTGTGAACAAAGGGGAGAGGATGGAGTTTGCAGTGATGTGTTTGTGTGTCAAGTGGACAGTTGCTGTACTGGTTTGAGTAAGAATGGCCCCCATAGATAGGCTCATGTGTTTGAATGCTTAGTCATCAGTGAGCGGCACTATTTGAGAAGGATCAAGGGGTGTGGCCTGCTGATGGAAGTATATCCCTGAGGGAGGAGTTGGAGGCTTGGAAGGCGCATGCCAGGCCCAGTCTCTCCCCCTGTGAATCAGGATGTAGCTCTTAGCTGCTTCTCCAGCACCACACCGGCCTGCCACCATGCTCCCTGCCGTGTCCCTGAAACCGTAAGCAAGCCCCTAGTTAAATGCTTTTCTTTTGAAGAGTTGCCTTGGTCATGATGACAGTTGTTCTGATTAGTTTTTGCCAACTCGACACAAATCTAGAAATATCTGGGAAGAAGGAATCATAATTTAAAAGAATTCCTCGAGAAGATTGGCCTATACTCAGCCCTCTGAATGTGGGTGACAGTTGTGTAGCTTGGGCAGTCTGTGGGGCAGCTGGCAGTGAGATCAGGTTTTATTCCTAGGCTTGAACTGGCTTTTTAGAGCCCTATCTTTTTGGAGTGATACCTTGCTCAGCCTAGATATAAGAGGGAAGCTTTGGTTCTGCCCCAATGTGATTCACCAGGCTTTGTTGACTCCTCATGGGAAGCTTTATCCTCTCTGAGGAGTGGATGGGGTAGGGTGGGGTGGGATGGGAAGTGAGGGGAAGTAGTAGGAACTGGGATTAGTATGCAAAGTGAGAAAAGACTGTCTTAAAAGATAATATATGTAAAAATTAGCCTTAGCCTAAAGACAAATCTAAGGTTTTTGGTTTTTTGTTTTGTTTTGTTTTTAAATAAATGGTTGATGTAGTAAGGCACAGCTCGCTGTGGGTAGTGCCACTCCCGGGCAGGTGGTCCTGGGTTATTTAGGAAAGCAGGCTGAGCAAGCCAAGAGGAGTAAGCCTGTATGCAGCATTCTCCCATGACTTCTGTTCAGTTCCTGCTTTCCCCCTCAGGGGACTGGGACCCTAGATCTGTATGTCAAACAAACCCTTTCCTCTTCAAGCTGCTTCTGGTCAAGGTGTTTTAGCACACCAATAGAAATCAACCTAAGACAGTGGCCGGGGTGTACCTTCCAGGAGCAAGCAGGTGCGTGTGCAAGGACTGTGAGTGGATGGTGTATGTGCAGTGACTGTGTGTGTGATGGTGCTTGTACATGGGCTGTGCGTGTGATGGTGTGTGTGCAAGGGACGCACGTGTGCAAGGACTGTGCATGGGATGATGCGAGAGCAAGGACTGTGCATGTGATGGTGTGTGAGCAGTGGCTATATGTGTGATGGTGCTTGTCCATGGGCTGTGCGTGTGATGGTGTGTGTGCAAGGGCTGCATATGTGCAAGGGCTGTGCGTGGGATGGTGCGTGTGCATGGGTTATGGTAACTCTTGGGACTTGTCAATAACCTTCAGCTAGGATGGTTGTACTGTTCCCCAGATCCCACAACAGCTTTTCCTCTAACCAGTCACAGAGGGGACTATGCAAGGGAGAGGAGAGCTGGGGAATGGCTGAACTGACCTAGGCTGACCCCATCCAGAGAAGCCAGGTGCTGGGAGCTCTTATGTGGGGAACCTGAAACTGAATGCAAGGATTGGGGCCTCAAGGCTGATGTGGAGAGAGGGCTAAGGAGGGGCTATGTAAAAGCTGAAATATAAATTAGATTACATGGATACAATGTGATGGATTTTCCTCAGAAAATCAGGATCAGGACAGTCAGAGGGGAGGGCAGACTTTGTTCTAGAACCTTCTGGTATTCGACAGTGATCACCACCCACCATTTTATCATAAAGAATTTTCAAGTTCACAAAGTGCTTTCATTTGCATTCTTTCCTTTCATATGGATGGACCTTCTGCTTCATTCATTAATCCATGAAACGCTTCTTAAGTATCTGTTTATACCAGATACTATACTATGTTGCACCCCAGTACATCCCATGTCTATAACGATGCTATCATTGCTAATTTTCCAGATAACAGAATTCTGACAAAACTACCGGGATACAAAACTCCAAAGAGACATAGGATGGCATTATCTTTGTTTTCAATATCAGGAAATAGTAAAATTTTTGGAAGAGAGATACAAAACCAACAGTTTAATCTGTGCAGCCTGTATAGACTACACTAAAACTACACAATAGCCATCGACAATGTAAAAATGAATGTATGCGCCTATGTGTCAATAAAACTTTATTTACAAAAATAGTCACAACTGTATGCCAATAAAAGTTTATTCATACAAACAGGTCATGAGCCACAGTTTTGGCAGTTCCTGCACTGCAGAATCAATCATAGGCCAGAGGGGCAGCTACTAGGGTAAACAGCTCATGATGGGGCACCACGGTCAAGAAGCATATACAAAGGGCTGCAGAGGCAGAGGGTGTAGCTGTCTGGGGAACTTGGCAATGTCTCCCTGGCAGCAGTTCTGGGGCTTGTATTTCTAGGTTGTTGCCCTCCGAGAACCAGGAAATAGCCTTCAGACTGACCCTGAAGGGACCTGGAGCCTGCTTCTTATCAGAACTCCTGTCTCCTTCCCGATCTGAGCCTGTATGGGAGCTGGAGCCCACTCTCTGTCTCTTCCTGTGCTAGCCAGTCGCTAACACCTCATGAAACCCAGTGTTCCTCAGCCTTGGCAGTGTAGAAACTGAGCCCTCAGCAAGATGGTTCTAAATGATAATTCCTTACATGCCGGAGTCAGTGTTTTCTGACACAGAGCGTATCCTAGAGCCTCACAGTCTTGGTCCACACCTGTGCAATCATGTTCATGGCTAGACTGGAGGTTAGACCTTACAAGGAGGTCTGATTCAACGCAAGCAAAAAATCTATCAAACAACAGAAATGACCTCAGAGTGGAAGGGGCTGCCTGGGGAGATGATAGCGGCGAGCGAGAGCTTTGAGAAGCGACTAGGCAACCACCCGAACAATAAGCTCTAGTGTGGAAAAGTCCCAGGTTTAGACGTCTGTCGCTTCTCCTCTTTGCTAGCTCCGTCATCTCGGAGTCTTTCTTTGACCCTCTTACTTGGTCTCTTGATTCGGAAACGGAGACTACACATCTCATAGGATTGCCCCAATGATTAAAGGAGAACATCCCCCGAGTTCGCAACAAGTGCTGACCTGGTGTGCGGCTGATTCAGCTTTAGAGAGGCCGCGATACCAGATGGAGTCTGGTGACCATGTTGGGAGAGTCGTTTTTGAGGTCTGAGGCTTACAATTCTCTGATGCACGAATCTAACAAGAACCCTTTCTTCATTCCCATGAGATTATTTCACAGTCTCCCAGAAAAAAGGAATGCAACGTCTTTTTGTGAGACGCCTCACATTGGACACACATGATGGAATATTTATTAACACAGAGGAATTGTATTTGGAGGGCGAGACGAGCATAGGACTTGGAAATGCTTTAATGGTCTCCATGCATAGAAATCATTTTGGATCCCAACACAAAATATTTCACAGAACTGAATACAGTCCTGTTTTATAATTGCCTCTATTAACAACGCTTTCGTTAATGTTTACGGAGAAAATCTTTAATACTTTCGCTTGTTCCCTATTTTAAAAAAATATTGCTCAATGAATTGCAGTTAGGAATGGGGTACTCATTTCTTTTTTTTTTTTTTTTTTTTTTTTTTGGTTTTTCGAGACAGGGTTTCTCTGTGGTTTTGGAGCCTGTCCTGGAACTAGCTCTTGTAGACCAGGCTAGTCTCGAACTCACAGAGATCTGCCTGCCTCTGCCTCCCAAGTGCTAGGATTAAAGGCGTGCGCCAACACCGCCCGGCCTCATTTCTTTAAATCCTAAGTAAAATAAAAGCAACTGGCTTTGTGGGCAAAAGAAGATTCAATTCTCTTTCTTAGTGCAGGTAGGAAGAATCCTAAGAAAAATGGATCAGATCTAAAATCAAAGTTAAAAAATAAGTAATCAAAGTAAAAAAAAAAAAAGGCACTTTGTGCTGATAAACCAGCAAGCTGCCGTACAACCATCAAGCCCCCTCATCCTGGCTAGCCAGTATAGAGAGGGGGCTCCTTGTTGTTGGGGAGAAGAGGGAGTTGTCTGAACCCAGACACAGAACAGAAAGGACTGGGAGAGCTCCTCAGGAGGGCTAGCGGGGCTCTTTGACCCACAGCTGCTCACGGTGTGATGTAGTTCTCTCAAGGAGACACCCCCACCACTGACTTTTTCTTGGCCCTTGGGATTTGTTGTGTTCTGACCTTCTTTGTTGTCACTTGCCTTGGCATTTCCTGCTTTCTTTCTCTTTGGACCACTCAGATCTCCCCATTGTGCACAATGTCCTTGTGCGAAAGCCCCCCCCCCATCACCCTGCCTCACACCAGGTGGCCCTGTGCTCTGCCTCCTTGAATGCAGGTCACCTGGCAGAAGTGTGGTGGCTGTGTGTTGGGGGGAGCCTTGCCACCCTGGCTCTGCCCCTGGAGACCATTGTGAAAGGCCTCCCAGGGGCTTCCTAGGACAGTGACGTTTGGAGCCTTTTCCATTTCTGATTTCCAGATGCTGACCCACCAGAGTGGGGCCCACAAACAAGGGCAGAAGAGGAGCGGATGGAATAGAGAATGCTTCGGAGAGGGCGGTGAAAGCCGCCTGTAAAACATAAATGAGGAAGAGACATTAGTCCTAGTATCTGGGGTCTCCTAGGCACAACACTGGCTGGGGTTTCTCGAAGGAACAGGAATCCACTGTTAATACACAAAAGGAATCCCGATGTAGCAGATAACCCAGCATGGAAAGCCTAGAGGCCTGCTTTGGAATTCCCAACATCTGTGTCACCCCAGGCCAGAGAACTTCTCTTTTCTCTTAGGTCGAAGAGTGATAAGCTTCAGTTTGTACCTATTAGCTTTAGGGCTACCTGAGAGGATCAGACCGGATAGGGGAAAGTGCCTGTGTTTCTGAAGTTCCCCAGGCTGGGGTCTACTGTCCAACCGTCTAGTAGAGCAGATGACCAAGTCTGGAGAAGTTGAGAAACACGAGATGGCATGGCTGTGCCCTAAGGCCAGTGGTAGGTGACATCATGTATACCAGGGAGGCTTAGACTGATCCTAGGTAACACCAGGGGAGAAAACTTCAGGGGTAAAAGTTTGGTACCCAGTACATAGCCCCAGTGTTCCAGTGGAGTTTCATCTCACATCTGATTTTATTTTGTGATAATAAAAACTATCTACAGTCACTATGTGAAACTTGGCAAATACAAATGTCTCAAAGAAGGAGAGGTCAAAGGTCAACCTTTTCACGGTTCCACTGTGTGGGTAGATCCACTATTGAAATTATGCCATCTGGTTGCCTAGCCTTCCGCTACGCATATGCACATTTGAATGTATTTGCGAAGGTGGCCCTTTCCTCACCGAAGTTTGCTGCTCATTCTAGTCCCGAAATGTTTACAGTAGTATTTACAGTTGCATAACTGGTCCATCATACGGTTATATAACAGGTCTCTGTTTTGGTCTGCAATGCTCTCCCTGAATACTCATAGGTTAACGTCTCAGTCCATGGTTTGTGCTGCACTTGAAGAATGGAAATGAATGGTGGTGGCGGTGGCAGTATACACCGTTAGTCCCAGCACTCAGGAGGTAGAGGCAGGCAGATCTCTGAGTTTGAGGACAGCCTGGTCTATAGAGAGAGTTCCAGGACAACCAGGGTTACACAGAGAAACCCTGTTTTGAAATACAATAAAAAATAAAGAAAGAAAGAAAGAAAGAAAGAAAGAAAGAAAGAAAGAAAGAAAGGAGGGAGGGAATGAAGGAGGGAGGGAGGGAAGGAAGGAAGGAAAGAAGGAAGGAAAAAGAAAAAGTGGGGAGTGGTGGAACCTTTAAGGCTTGACCCGATGGAAGGGGGTTACGTCATTGAAAGTGCACCCCTCCCCCTTTTGTTTAGATTAAAAATAATTGTGTGAGCATGTGTGTTGTGTGCATTTACGTGCACCATATGCACACAGATTCCCAAGGAGGCCAGAGGACACTGGATTCCCTAGAACTGGAGTTACAGGTGATTGTGAGCTGCCCGTCATGGGTGTTGGGAATTGAATCCAGACCCTCTGCAAGAGCCTCTTGAATGTATACCCTTGAAGGGAGATGGAACGCTGCCCCTTTCCTGTCTGTCTTTAGCCACGCTCCACTATGCAACTCTTCTGTGGGGTGCTGCCTCTGCACAGACCCAGGGGAAGCTGTCAACCACCATGGATTGAAAGATTTTGGTTCTCTGGACCAGCACAAACAACAACCTTTTCCTTTCCTAATGGCCTCATCAGACATCCGGGCAGCTCTTAGTTTCCAGTGTGAGTGCCAGCTCTACCACCAGCTAGGGGTCAGGCCTAGTAATTGGTTCTCTTTATAGGAGTCTAGGTGAAAACATCGGAGGCTCCTGGGTAGCTGTGAGGAAGGGCGTAGAGGCATTTCAGCCGTATTTTAAGGGAGAAAGACTGCCTGAAGATCTGAGAGTAAAACAGTCCCACTGGTCAGCCTTACAGACCAGCTTATGGTAACACCACCTTTAATCCCAGTATCCACAGTGATACACAACTTCAATCCCAGTAACTACACTAGTTGCCTTAGAAACCGTGTGGTGCATGCCTTTAATATGGTAGTGCTCACCTTTATCCCAGCCCTAGAGAGGATTATAAAATGGGAGGAAAACAGCTCTCAATATGCAGTCTTCTGAGATTCCAGGAGGAAGGATCACCATTTCAAATTGAGGTCGTGGTAAGGGTCAGTGGCTGGCTGTTTTGCTTTTCGGATCTTCAGGTTGAACCCTAATTCCTGACCCTGAGTTTTTATTAATCGTGTTTCAGAAGGGAGAGCAGTGGTTCCCCACTCTGGCTCCACCCAGGTAGACTAAACTTCCCTCCGTCTTTACTAAGGACTCTGCGCAGAAGCATCTGGAAAACCGAAATGGAGTTCCTCCTGGTGCTGAGAATCCTGATGCTCTTCTATCTCCTCAGTTGGGCAACAAGGTGCTGAGTCTTACCTCAAACCTTGTTGCCCAACTGAGGATCCCCACCCCTCTAAAGCGACTTTCTTCTGTCATTTCACCCTGTGACGTTCTCTTTAACCAAATCGGTCTTCCAGTTTCCCCCCAGGCTTTCTGAGGCCAGGAACTTGGGGCTGGCTGCTTTTACCTCCACGCAGAAGCAATCCGAACTAGTGTGGAGCCACTGTGAAAGGTTACAGAGCTGCTGCTGGTCCCGGAGCCCAGGTGAAAGGCGGCCCTTCATGAAAGAAGCAGGGCCAGGCCTTAGCAGGGTGTTCAAAAGTGTCTCCAGGCTGAGGAAGCCAGAAACATTTTGAGCAGCTCTCAATAAGTGGTGTTCTTTTACCTCCAAGAAGCAAAATGAAGGGGCTGGAGAGATGACTCAGCAGTTAAGAGCTCTGAGTGTTCCTCCAGAGGACCAAGGTTCGCTTCCCAGCACCCACATGGCAGCTCACAGCTGTCTCTAACTCACAGAGGCATACATGCAGGCAAAATGCCAATAAAATAAAAATAAATTAATTAAAAAAGAAAGAGAAAAAGCAGCAAAATTTAGGTATGACTTCTGAGAAAATAAAGCCACCTGTTACAGACCCACCTGTGGAAGGACTTTTCTAAGTAATTTTGTTAAACTCTCTGGATTTGAGAATATAGAAAAGGAGGCCAAGCAAGAAGTGGCTGCCTCAGGTCCCAGAGCTATTTAGAGGCAGAAAGTATGTGTGGCAGAAAAAGAGCTGTCTCTGGAGTCAGACGAGCCTAGATCAGGCCAAGTTGTGCTCTCCAGCCTTGACAAACTGTCTGCCTCTCCTTTCCTCAGCTGTGAAGGGATCATAGCACATAGCAAAGCTATTTTAAGAATAACATTGGTGCCACGTGACTCCCGAACCGGGTTCTTTTCCACTTCGCCGGCCTACGACCCACGTGTTCCCTGGATGCAGCTCCTCCAAACAACAGATCAACTAATCGTGAGTGTCCCCATCTCGGCCAGCTTAACCATCTCTTCTAACTCAAGGGTTTGACCGTTGAGCTCCCGGCAACCCTTCACGGTTTTTAGGGATGGGGGAACCTCCAACCGCGGGCCTTCAGGGCCT
>NW_026067992.1:434882-575753 GCF_014885135.2 Alexandromys fortis
CCCCGGGCGGGCTGGCGGAGCCCGCCATGGGAAAGCGGCTACAGGAGGGCACGCTTCCTTAGCCCACGGTGGCGGCAGGTAACAGACACGTAAACACAGGAAATAGCCATAAGTATTTATTAAGGAAGGGGGAGAAAGAAAGACAGAGAAAAGAGATAAAAGGAGAGAGGAGCGATAAAAGAAGAGAGAGACAGAGAAAACGCGTGCGCATGCCAAGGAAGCAGAAAGAGAGAGAGGGGGGTCCCAAGATGGCGATGGGCGGGTCAGAGGTTATGGGAGTGGGCGTGGCTAGGGCAGGGACCCAAGATTAACAGTGAGCGTTAAGGGAATATGCCGACAGAATGCCCAGCACACACTAGTCCTAAGAGCCAGCGGGCGTCAGTAGAGTCGTGGAAATCTGTCCTTTCAATGGCAGGTAGAAAGCCACAATAAGGGGCTGTGCTGAGCACTGTCCCTGAGGGTTGACAGTCCAGCTGTTAGCTTTCTCTGGGACTGCGTTAATGGCCCTGGAGGGCCCTTTTCCTTGCCCTTCATGACTTTTGTCCTAACTGGGCAGAGGCTTCTGAATGCTTCAGAAAAGTAACCAGTGAACAAGGGAAGCCTCCATCACCCCCAGAAGACAGGGACCAGCGGCCAGACCGCTGGTTTGCATCTAATCACGCATTCATTTAACAGATAGTTAAGCACCTCCCCCTTGCCAGACGCTAGGTTGGGTGATAGGGATCTGGGAGTGAGTAAAGGCAAGGCCGGCCCTCAGAGCAGATGTTCTAGATTACTCTGCAATCTAAGGGAAAGTGGGGCTGACGTCCTGCATCACAGCCCCCTGTTCAGGAAGCTCTCCATGGTACCCTTCCCCTCCCTTCCCTCCAGCTCTCTTTCCCCACCCCATCCCCAACTGTCATGGCCCTTTTTCTCTACACCACACCTGTTTAATTGGGGGAGTTAAACCCAAATGGCACTTGTGTTTAGAGATGAGGAATCTGATATTTTCTTCTCTCTCTCTCTCTCTCTCTCTCTCTCTCTCTCTCTCTCTCTGTCTTTCTTTCTTTCTTTCCTTTTTGAGACAGAGTTTCTCTGTGCAGCTTTGGAACCTGTCCTGAAACTCTATAGACCAGGCTGACCTCGAACTCACAGAGAACTCGGGAAGCCAGGATTAGAGGCATGCACCACCACACCGCTTGACAGAAATCCGGTATTTTCAATGATGAAGAAATTATAAACCCCTTCCCTAAATTATGCCACCCCTGTGATTAAGCTGTGTGTGTGAGCACATGCATGCATATGTACATGCGTGCTTGTGTGTGAGTGTGCACATATGTGTGTGCTTGTGTGTGAGTGTGCACGTGTGTGTGCTTTGCGTGTGTGTGTGTGTGTGTGTGTGTGTGTGTGTGTGTGTGTGTGTGGTGTTATAGCTGTTGAATTTCTTTCTAAGCATGGTTGGCCTGCTCTGGGAAGGGCTTCTCAGCCCCTCACCAGGGCACAGGTTTTGGGGAGTGTCATTTTAGCAAACAGCACCTCAACCTCTTTTATCAGTCGACTTCAGCTGTGAAAAGAAAGAAAGAAACAGTAGGTTTGCTTAGTGCAAGCCCTTTTCTGAAGCCAACAGGAGAACAAGACGGGAAACAAGAGGAGGCCGCACTGGGTTCAATGGTTAACCAGCGAGATTAATAAATGGCAGAAGGAGGAAACCGCGAGTAAAGAGGCACGAAGAAATGCCTCCCTGTGGTTCAAAAGCCAAGGAGAGTTTACCTAGATCTGGAGGACCTGTGGTTAAAAGGTCCTGGGGCGGGTCGTGGCGGGGGTGGGCACCTTTAATGGGATCCCAGGCTGAACCAGCACCTCTCTTGGTGTCACCTGGCTTCTCTCAGAAGCTGGGCAGTATGACACAGAACTGGAGCAGACTGTCCCTGCCACCTGGGGCTCAGGCTCCACCTCATCCCACAGGCTTCTCCCAGTGAACCAGCTCCTTGTCTCCCATCTCAGGTGAGACGTGAGCTTTGGGCCAGACGAGAACCTCTGGTGGATATAAATCAGGAAGAAATTGTTTTAATGTCTGCCCTTGAAGACTCACTTTAAGAGTTTGTCAGAGTCTCTTCTCCCTTTGCCTCAGTTTCCCTGCTGTGGTGGCTGCCCAAATTTTTGCCTTTAAGGATCAGATATTAAATATTTGCAGCTGTAGGCCATGTAGCTGGTGTCCATCTCAGCTACCCAGCTTTGCCAGTGAAATGTTTTTAAAAGCAGCCAGGGGCCAGGGTGTAATGGATAGATGAGGGCCTGCTTCAATAAAACTATATTCAAAAAACAGGTGGAGGACAGGGTTGCCATAACACTGTGGTTTGCATCTCCTAGACTAAACTCTGGTCCTGGATTACTTTACAGAGAGACAATGGAAACCCACTGATGCGGCATGCTCCCAGCCACCAGAACATGCTAAGGGTGGGCTGGAACTGCAGCCCAAGTGCAGTAAACCTGCTTTGGGTTTACTGTGGCTCCCAATTCTTCCAGAGGTCAAACACAGCTGGTTTTGTATGAGGGGCTGATCCTGGAAGTCTGTCTCCCACTGGGACTTGGGACTTTCAGACTGTCTCAAAGGGACTTTCTGAAGCATTGAGAGCCCAGACCATGAGCAAAAGAATACTACAAGAGAAAGGAGGAGGTGGTAAAGAGGATCACACGCCTCCTTCTGAACCAGAGGAAAGGGTGCCTAAGAGGAGGGAGCATCCTACGTAATACACATCGAATGTCCACGCTTACTGGCCTTTGTGTCACACAGCTGTGCCTGGGGTGGCAGGAACACGCTCAGCCCATGCTTTTCCTGTTCAGAATATTTTACCCCATGGCTTCTTCACTGAGGAACTCTCCAGCCTGTTCTGTGGCTGTAGTGATATAGCTGATCCAACATGGTTCTGTTTATCGTCTTGCTTCTGTGATATGCTTCCCTTCTGGCCACCTTATGTAAGTTTATATGGGACTTTCTGTTCCTTGGCTGAAGTTCCCAGGGAGCTTTTACGATGAGAACCCATTTTCTTCTTTGTCCTCAGCTTCTGCCCTTCCAGAAGGGAGAGGCTAAGGCTAAGGTCCAACTGGGCGAGGTAACCCCTCTTTAACGGGGAGTCTCCAGGGCCCCGAGGTCCAGGCCAGCGTGACCCTTCTTCCCACACACCATCCTCTCTCTCTGTGTGTGGCCCTCTCCTTGGCCACAGGATCTGGAGCTAAAACTCTTCGTGACCACAGCTGTGCCATCGTCACCTCTAAACGTGACACGGCACACAGATGGTGGCACTCACCATCCTGTTTGTGGTGGCAAGGGTTTGGAGCAAGAAACTGTGTGAGGAAACTCGAGAATTGCTTTGCCACGGCCGGATTTTCTTGCCAAGTGGGAAAATGAGATGGCGGCCGCCTTCAGTAGGAGTGTAGACTGGAGAGTTAAGCTGATTTTGGGAACCCTCTGTGGAGCCTCCATCAGACCAGTGGGGGGGCACTGAGAATATGGCCAGGGGGTCCTGCGTGCAGATCCATCACCCACCTTTACACAGAGCAGTCAAGGCCTGCATCCTGAGCGGCCACTTCCCGCCCTTGGCTATTTGGAGTGCCCTAGTCAAGACAACTAATTCAGCCTTTTGTGAGGAGGTTCCCACGGAACCTCACAGGTGGGTCACTTTGACTGTGTCAGGGGAAGTGGCCACTGCATATGCTGCCTGTCGATTTCCTGATTTATCCATAAGGGAACTTCAGTTAACAAATAGGGTGAGTTGGGGATCTGTAAGTGGCTGGTCTAGAAGACCCGGCCAAGGTGAGGTTAAAGCCTCTACAGCCTCTGGACAAGAGTGAGAGGAGGTACCAGAAGGGGAGGGAACAGGAAGAAGAGTTGCGGGGTTTAGAGATAGGACTGGAAGACAAAGTAATTTGGGGGTTTTCTAGATACAGTACATGAAAAGCCTGGTCTCATGAAGGTCCAAGGAGGGAGAGAGAGACTGAGAGAGGAGTCTCTCAGGTCTGAGAGGCGGTAAGTGGAATAGACAGTGATTGGCCCAGACAAGGCGATCTTGAGAGTCTCCTGAATGAGTTCAGCTGCTGCTGCCAGGGCTCTCAGGCATGGTTGCCATCCACAGACGGTAATATCCAGTTGTTTTGACAAAAAGGCAACAGCCCGATTCGAAGGCCCAGCCTGTTGGGTTAGAACTCCCGTGGCCACTCCTGACCTCTCATGTGTATAAAGATGGTAAGGCTTTGTGGGGTCTCGAAGAGCAAGGGCAGGGGCTGTTAGAAGGGCATCTCACAGTATAGAGAAATGGTGATGAGTGACGGCTGGGTGCGTGAGAGGTCCCATGGGGGTCTCTCTGGCACCTGGTACAGAGGCTTGGTTGTAATGGAAAAGTCAGGGATCCAATGGCAAAAGAACCCTAGCAGACCCAAAAATGAGAGGATTTGAGCCTCTGTCAGAGGTGAGGGTCTTAGGCCCCTGGCTAAGTTGAACCCCCAAATATACCACTGTAGGAGAGCATAGCTGAGCCTTATTTGGTTAGATTCGATATCCCAGGGATCCGAGGAAGTTCAGGAGCGCAGACGTGGCCTGTTGGGACAGAGACAATGTAGAATTGCAGAGAAGTAGGTCATCCACATACTAGAGGAGCGTGCTAGAATCTGCGTCAAAGTTTGAGAGACCTCGAGCCAGAGCTTGGCCAAAGAAATGGGGGCTGCCCCGAAAACCCTGAGGGAGAGCAGCCCACATAAGCTGTCTGGAAGACTGAGAGTCAGGGTCTTCCCAGGTGAAGGCAAAGAGGAAGTATGAGTCACAGTGTAAAGGGACAGTAAGGAAGACATCTTTTAGGTCTAGAACTGTAAAGTAGGAGGCAGTAAGAGGGACATTAGACAGGAGATTGTAAGGGTTGTTAACTACTGGGTGAACTGGAACTACTGCCTCATTTATGAGGTGGAGGTCTTGAACTAGGTGGTAGGCGCCAGAGGGCTTAAGCACGGGAAGAACTGGAGTGTTGCAAGGTAAGTTGACAGGAATTAAAAGTCCTTGAGATAGTAGATGAGTGATAACAGGCTTAAGACCTCAGCAGCAGTGGGTTTCGGAAATAGGAAGCTGGGGTCTGGAAAGGAAGGACGAAGGGTCTTTAAGGTGAAGTAGGAGTGGCTGGTGGTGAGTAGCAAGCACAGGAGTAGAAGTGTCGCATACTTGGGGATCTACTGGATAAGGGAGAGTAGGAACAGGGCAGTCTGGGGTAGGAACCTGTGAGGCTGTTGAAGGGAGCAGAAACTGTGACTCAGGAGAGTGTGGGGGGGCTAAAATGAGTGTGGCCCCGAAGCGGCTAAGGATATCTCGATCCAGTAAAGGTGCTGGGCAAGCAGGTATCAGGAAGAAAGAATGAGAGAAAAATTGTCCTGCAAGAATCTGCAGTGGCAAAGTTTGATGGGGGAGGAACGGGTCCCGTCTACCCCTATAACTGAAATGGGTGAGGGGAACCTAAGGTCCGAATGCAATGTTAAAACAGAGTAGGTAGCTCCTGTATCCAAAAGCAAAGCAATGGACTTACCTGCTACCTGCAGCGTTATCCCAGGCTTGGAGAGGGCTAAGGGAGTCACCAAGTCTGGGCTGCATCCATCCTCCGCAAGGCTGAGAAGTCCGAAGGCTGGCACAGTCTCATTTGCCGATGATGGTGAGGCTAGACCTCCGTGGTGTGGCATAGAGGACGAGCCTGCATGGGGGCATTGTGATTTCCAGTGTCCAGGTTGCTGGTAGATAGGGCATGGCCTCGTAGGAGGTTCAATGCAATATTGTGCCATATGGCCATTTATACTATGCTTGAAGCAGCCTGCTGGCAAGGGTGACTTAGGCTGGGCTCCACCGGGGTAGAGACCTGTGCTTGGCTTCTCTTGTCCCCCTTCCAGTGGCCTTGGGGCAGATGCTAAGGCCTGGGCCTGTAGGGTAGCTGCCTGTTGTGGCTTTGTCTGTCGGGAAGACTCAGTTGCTTCTTCTCAGGCATTAAAAACCTTAAAAGCCATTTACACCAATTCCTATATAGGGGTTCGGGGACCCTCCTCAGCCTTTCTTAACTTTTTGCTAATATCTGGTGCTGACTGAGAAATAAAATGGGTAGCTAGGGCTGTGGCTCCCGCTGGGGAGGCTGGATCTGGCCTGGTATATTGGACCATGATCTCCTGTAACCAATTTTTAAAAATGGCTGGATTTTTGTCTGCTAGCTGTGTAATCTCTCAAAGCTTGTCAAAATTAACTACTTTTTTTTGAGACCAATTCCACACCATGAAGGAGGCAATGAACCTTGATTTCCCGCCTCCGTCGGTCGCTTTGGCCAGGTTGGTATGGTAGTCCCAGTGTGGTTCTGTAGCGGGCACAGCTGCTTCCCCCACAGGGACCTACTGTCTACCAGATGAGTCTGGTCTGCATACTGCCTAGCTACTGCCTGAATTCTACTTCGCTCCTCAGGAGTGAGAGTGGAAGCATGGATGACACAGTAGTCAAGCCAGGTTAGATGGTAGGCTTGGGACAGATAACAAAACTTTTTAATATAAGCAGAAGGATTAGCAGGAAAGGAACCCAGTGGCTTTTCTATCTGAGAGAGATCTGGAAGAGAAAAGGGAGCATGAACTTTAATAATGCCATAGGCTCCAGCCAATTCCTGGAGAGGGCCAAGAAGGGCAGTGTTATGGTGGGATGTGGTATGGGAAGACACAGGGGAGGATTGGGAGGAGCTAGCCTAATGTGCAGAGGGGGTCCAAAAGATATCTATGCCCTTCCTTGATGGCTAGGTAGGTAACTGGAGGGCTCCAGTTACCAAGGATCCCAGGCTGGCATTTCAGAAAGGGGCCTTGTCATTTGGCTCCAGCAGCTTCTCACATCCTTGACTGACTGACTGCACATAAGTGATGGGCAGGGCCCAAGGGTGCAGTGTAGACCGAGTTAAAATAACACACCCTTAGTGACTCTGCCTGCCAGGTCTTGATGTATGTACCATCTTCTTTTTGTTTGTTTGTTTCTCGAGACACGGTTTCTCTGTGTAATTTTGGAGCCTGTCTGAAACTTGCTCTGTAGACCAGACTGTCCTCGAACTCACAGAGATCCATCTGCCTCTGCCTCCCAAGCGCTGGGATTAAAGGCATGCGCCACCACCGTCCGACTCTCCCTCTCTTTCTTAACACTCTTGGTGTCTCTAGAGTCCAGAGTAAAGACCTGAAGCTTTGCGGGGGATCAGGAGGGAGCGTGTCCTCCTAGTGTGAGGTCTCTCAAAACAAAATCAGATGTGATTGGCTACTTACAGGTTATGACGCAATCGGTGACTCTGTTGAAAGTTGAAAGCAGATGGGGGTAGGAGGGGCAATGGCCAGAGGATGGAAAGAACTGTAAATAATCCTAGGAGAATGTGGTCTTGCTGACCTGGGGGATTTATAGCCTGTCTCCATAATGTACCCTTTCATCTGGACGGCTGGATTCCGAAACTCCAGTCTAGACAGGAATTGATGCTGCCACCTTTCCACTAACCCCTTTCTCTGTTTGTCCACACTGGGGGCTCCTGTGTGGTGTTAGAAGTGGCCTTGCTTCCAGGGGACTTTGGTGGGGACTCTGTCACATCTTCCAGGCAAGGAGACTGTGTGCGGACCCATAGTGGAGACACGATGCTCCCCTGGGGATGATGCCGTCTTTGTCTCCATCACCCCAGGAGAAAGACAAGTCCAGTCACGCCTGCCACCCAGCAGTCAAACAGACTCTCTTTTTGGTTCTTTTCATGAGCTCCCTGAGCTGGTTTCGGTGGCTTTCATCAGACCTGAAACTCTCCCCTCCCCAGTACCTCCCAAGGCTGCAGGCAGGCCTGGGCTGACAGGCCAGGCTGGGAGTCTGGGCAATAATAAATAAGGTTCTTGGGGGACTATGGGAGCCCACTGCTCTGCCCAGGCAGGCCTTCCCTCTGGGTGGCCAGAAGAGTCAGGACTCGGTATCGATTGCCTCACTGGGGAAGTCTGAGAGCTTTGCCACTAGAGAGGCCTCTCTTCTACTCCTGCTGGTTTGTGTTCAGCAAACACCCTGGGGAATGGGATAGCTGGCCTGGAAGAGGGGCGGGAGGAGGAGCTAGGAGCTTTTGTGGTGTAGCAGCTGAGAAGAGGATTGATAGAGCCGTGGGTCTGAGAGTTAGAAAATAGATTATTTGGGAAACAAGCACTACAGACTCCAGACAGCTGTGGAAAGCCCTGGACTCAGAGATCTTCCTTCCTTCTTTCCTTCTTTCCTCCCTCCCTCCCTCCCTCCCCTGCCCCCTTTTCTCTTTTCCTTTCTTTGTGAAGGACTAAACACTGGACCTCCTGCCCCTATGCTGTTCTTTGTACTATGTGTTCTATGTGCATGTTCTTTATGGCCCAGGGGCTGGGGAGAGGGGAGATGCCACAGGACACAGAGCAGAGGGCAAAGTCATCCCTTCTGCAGACTAGCTGGGTGTCCTTAGAGAGCACCTAAGAACCTCAGCTTCTCCATTTACCCAATGAAGCTATCTCTTCTCTCCAGGGGTGTTGTTAAAGTTAAACCAGGACTCCGTGTACCTTACACCAGAGGCAGAGCAGGCCATGGACTGTCACGATTACTACCCCTCAGGAAACACTGCTCAGCTGGACCCTTTTAAAGTTTCCTCTCAGCAAACAGAGTCCATGCACACTCAGTTAGCTTCCACCTTACCTATAGCCAGGCAGGGGTGGGGACCAGTGTGTGCATGCATGGAGAAAAGATGTTGGTTTCTCCCTGTCGGACAATTATGCATGCTAGTACAAGAGACGTATGCAAACACCCAGACAGAAAGAGCTAGCCCCAAGGGACACAAGAGACAGGTTACGTTCTCTTCCTTCTTTTTTTCTTTTCTGTTTTACTTTGTTTTGATTTTCAAGACAGGGTTTCTCTGTGTAGCCTTGACTGTCCCAGAACTTGCTCTAGACCAGGCTGGCCTTGAACTCACAGAGATCTGCCTGCCTCTGCCTTCCAAGTGCCTGGATGAAAGGTGTGCGCCACCACCACCCAGTCACATCCTCTTCCTTTTAAAAACCTTAGACAAGCCTGGTGATCTATCTGCATGGGATCACACAGCTAAAGTGCTTTGGAGCCAACGTCTCCTTAAGGCATCTCCAGCAGAACAACCCTGATGAGCAGGCTGGGAACTCTTACCTTCAGGCCTATTTTGGAACGTTCTCCTAAAAGGTATCAGTGAGCCCTCTCAAGGAGGAAGGGTTGAATTCTCCCTTTAAGGAAATACATTTCTCTGGGAGTACTCTACTGATTGCCAAATTCAAATCCCCATTGAACAGATTCCCATGAAAGTTAAGTCACAGAAAAGACCAGCCGCCACCCTTTAGAAACTTATTTTGCCCTAAGGCATACAAGGAACTCTTCTTTACTGCCCTACTCAGCTCCTGTGAGATGCAAGCAGGCTACTTTGACAGCAGGGTCAGACCCAGGGACCATGTAGGTTAGTTCGAGGCAGGGGACAGGCAGGTACGTGGACCAAAGCTTTTGGTTTCTTGTTTTGCTTCAGGTTTCCTGCGGTTGTTAAGGTGACATAGCCAGTCCCGTTTCCTGTGGACTAGGGCACCTCATAAAGACACTGTGAGATGTGGGTTTGCTTTCCCCACTGGGATCTGGTGTGCTTGCAAGTATCTTTTCTAAATAGAGGTAGGGAAGTTTCAGTCCCTGCTCCTTGGAGAGCAGGGACCTGCTTTGAAGAGGGAGTTGGAACGCGAACAGTCAGGTTTTGTAGGCATTATGGTTTATTTCCTTGTGGTACCGCAGCTTCCTCTGGAAAAATCCAACCAACACATCCGCTCCGAGTCCCAGGGAACTCCCCCGTGTTGACCCTCTGTCTGATTCCTGTGTGGTCAGAAGAGTGGTGCTTTTCAGTGCCCACACTTATTTCCATGGTAAAATAATTCCACGCTCGGCTAATTCCCACTTACACACAAGTGTGCACCTGTTAAAATAGGTCATTTTTCACAGTTAATCTCCTGGATTCCGTAGCTATGTGTGGGAACCTCAGACAAATGCAACCTGAATGTCACAAAGGGCATCCTTCTCTGATGAATGACCCTGGTGGGCCCCGGCTCCTCCATCCTCTGCCTGAACTGATGTGAGAAACAAGGCAACTCACTTTCTACTGGGAGAATAGACTATAGTTTCATCTTGGCATCGAAGGCATGTTTGAATTAGGCTCCTGGATGTCAGGAGCCATTTCCCCCCAATCATTACAGGAACCATCACCCTAGGGAGTCTGCAGAGAACCCCACACCCAATTAACTTATCTGTTAGCAGAATCCACCTCACATTCCAGCTATCCAGGGAACCAGGTGTGGCAACTTGTGGACTTCCTGGCCTACTTCCTGGCCTACGTGACCTGGAACACGCGGCAAGAATCCAGTTACCCTGCCCCCCATTCCTTACCATATATAAACTGTAACCCATCCCTAATAAACGGAGGCTTTGACAAAACTGCTTGACCTACTTCTTCTGTCTTAGCTCAATCCCTTCCAGGTAGCGCCCCTCCGAAACCCTGGAGTAACTTGATTGCAGGGTGGGTTACAACTCCTAGACTAGTAACCCACCCCAAACGCAATTCACAGTGGCGCCCGAACCAGTGACTCGGAGTACGGTCAGCTATCAGACGACATCACGCAGTCCCGGGACAACAAGAAGAAAAAAGAAGGTTCTGCGGCTGTAGGACTCGGACAGATGGCAGAACGGTAGGTAGGCACAGGTTCACGTCGTCCCACAAGGGGTGAGACAATCACTTTCAAAGGAAGAAAAATTCATACAGGAATTTAAGAATTCACTCAGGGACAGAGGAGTAAGAGTCAAAAACAGAGATTTATGTGTTTGCTTTATATGTGTGCTTGCGGACTCAAAAGGGAGTCCCTCGAGATGCGAGAAGTTAGGGTAAAATCCACACAGCTAAGTCTGCCAAGCAGGCTGGCTGCTAGGGCTAGAGAGCCTGCCACATGGAGCGAAAGCTGACAGGCAGGTTTGCTATATAGGAGTCTAGACTTAAAAAGCTGCAGCTGCATTTCGGACAGTAAATATGCTTCTTTTCCATTTCAAAAATCTTGCTTCTTGGTCAAAAATCTTTAGTTTGTAGTTGTATAAGTTTGTATCTAAGGTAGATTAAGTTCAGTACTGTTTTTCTGTAGAAAAAGTTTTAAAGTCAAAGATTGTGATGCATTCAGATGATTTTTAAAATTGTTTAGGCTATCCTGAGTTTTTATTTCTTTCGCATAAGGTTGGAGATTGTTCTTTTGAGTTCTATATTGTTCTTTTGAGTTCTGTGAAAAGTTTTGCTATAATTTTAATGAACATTTACATAAAATCTGTATGTGAGTTCTATGAGAAATGTTGCTATAATTTTTAATGGACATTTACACTGAATCTGTAAACTGCTTTCAGTGAAATTGTCATTTTTGCTGTGTTTCTTCTGCCTTTGCAAGAAAGTAGGGGATCTTTCAAGATTTAAAGTTCTTATCCTACAAGTTTTTTTTTCGTTTGTACGGCCTGCTCTTGGGTGGGAATCGTAATGTTTCAGCTTGAGGGTCTTTCCTGCTGCCAGGTGTTGCTTCAGGCTAGATTGCTAAGACTCAGGCCTCTCACTAAATTTATCAAGGGCCAGAGTTATACTCTAAACAAGTGATAATGGTTAAAAATAAAAAACATTTCCGCCTTCACGGGCAGAGATGACAGGACCCAAAAAATTTTGTCCTGCTTGCTTAAAGTTACTCTTAAGATATTTTTGTGGTATTCATGGATATTTTAAAAGGTTAATGTCTCATTTATCCTAGGTGTAAAAGAGGCACACCGGGGTTATTTTTAGATTCTGGCTATGATAAAGTAGTTCTGCTCTGGGCATGGCAGAGCACGTGTCCTTGTGGTATGGTTAAACAACTTTGTATTTAGGCCCAAAAGGGGTACTGCTAAGTTTTGAGGTAGATATTTGCCTAATTTTACATAATGGAGGTCCCTCACTGCTGGGGAGACTCTCACTCAGGTCTTGGGAGGGTGCAGCCCCCTCATGGCTCGCCAAAGACCATCCTTGCTGAGGTCACGCACGTGGCCTTAGTTGGTGGGGGAGGAGTTCGACCCCTAGTGACCAGGAAAAAAGAATTTTTGAGAAAGAAGACCACAGCTCCGTGGTCCAAAAAGGTCATAAAAATTTCAAAAACCCAGGGATGATCGCAGGGGCGCGGCTTCCTGCCTCTCGGGACCACTCTTAGGGTCATAATCAGCTAGTTCCTAAAACAGTACTGTGATAATTGCAGCTGGAAAACTAGTTTTTCAGGATTGCAGTCTGGCTTTGTCGCTGAACAGGCTAACCCTAGATTTTTGATTCTCCTCTTCCCGCTGGGGGAGCTGGAGAGATGGCTCAGTGGTTAAGAACATTGCCTGCTCTTCCTAAAGGTCCTGGAGTTCAATTCCCGGCAACCACGTGGTGGCTCACAACCATCTGGAATGAGGTTTGGTGCCCTCACAAGGCCAGTCTTAGATTTTTGATTTTTCTCTTCCTGCTGGGAGAGTCTGGATTTGTTCAGGTCTTTCAATGCTGTGCCAGGGGTGGCTGGTCACCGCTCCCAGCGCTGCCGCTGCCGCCACAGGCTGCAGCTCACTTCCAGCGAATTTTTTCCCTACCCAAGTTTTCTTAAGCATAGGTTGTTAACAATAATTTTTAATCTTGGTCATTTTTACAAGGATAAGGTAAAATCTCAGAGTTTTAATTTACATTTCTCTGACAGTTAAAGGATGTTATATTCAAACATTTTAAGTGTCTCTCAGTCATTCTTGGGTTCATTTGTTGAGAGTTTTTCAGTTGAGGTCTATAACAAATATTTTTTATTGGATTAAATTTTTAATAACTAATTTCTTGAGTCCTTCATTTATTTTTGGAAGAGATTTATGATAAATAAATATCTTTTCCCACTCTATAGCCTTGTTATACAAAAGGTTCTCAATTCAGGAGATATAATTTATGGTTTCTCACAATGTTCGTGCCACTGAGGCTGTTTACGATGTGGCAAGGTGTACTTCAAAAATTTTTCTCTCTAAGGTTCAACATAAATTTTTATATGCTAAAGCCTTTGGCTTATTTGGGCTTAAATTTTGTTCATGGAGATGGATAAAGATCTATTTTCATCTTTCTACATGTTGGTGTCTAATGAGGCCAGCATTATTAGTTAAAAAAATGCTTCATTTTTTTTTCCATTTTCCTATCTGCAAGACAGACTTGGAACTTAAGAGGAGGATAGCTTACAAACTTTTAATTAGATATTCAATGGTTAAAGCTCTACTTATAATATTCTTATGGGAGACCTTGAGCTGCTAGGTAAAATTCTTACAAAAGCAGTTTCCAATAGAGAGCTTAAAACAGGCTGCCTAACAGGTACTCAAACAGATAAAGTATAAATCAACAGGTAAAGTATACAATAATCAACAAATACAGTATATTAATTATAATTCAACTATGACAAGTATGTATATTAAATGTAAAACTTATCCTACAACAGTTTTATAAAAAATGCTGTTTATGGCTAAACCTTCCCAGTTTTGCCAATTAAGATATTAAACTCTTAATTTAGAACAGTAGCCTGTCTGGTACAAAAAGGACAGGATAAAATCTGAAAAAATGGTTTGGTGGAATGTTGACTGTGATCGATGTTTCTTGTACTAAATGATAGATTCATTGATGGTTTTGGGATTGATTCCTGGACGGTTGCCTTTGCTCAATTCAAAGGCCAGGGACAGTGGTCTTTTCCCAGGTCATTGCCTGTATTTTGCTAGTGTTGTAGCGAGGGATCTCTTGGGGGATTTTATGCTAAAATTTTACAAATGGCTCTTCCAATGGAAGAACTGCATATATGGCTAATAATAAAAAAAATTGTGGAGCATAACAAGGCTCCTTCAAAGCAACTCATAGAAGTTGCAAGCAGATCCAGATGCAAACGGATCTAGCATGATAACACCAAGCTGACCTTTGCTAAGGCAAGGTGGAAAAGCCTTTGCAATGCATTATGAAAAAAAAAAAAAAAACCCGACCTATATATATATTTGGGGTCGAGGGTATGTTTATGCTTTTTTTCACAGAAAGAAAATAAAAGCTGGACCTGAGTGGAGGCTGCAGACATCCCACAGAGGAGTTTCAGAGACCATTGCAGAGAGGTCCTTGGTCCGGCCTTCCCTGCCCCCAAGGAGAAGAGTGCCTGATAACAGAACCTGCTATGCCACTCTGCAGGGTGTCATCCTGCCTCCAGAGTCCAGGGAGACCTGCCTGAGATAAGTGCCAGGATATGCTTCAGATAGCTGAATCCAGCTCACCTCACCCAGAAATCCCACCTGCCCTGAAGCACAAATGTTAAACTGCCTCTACAGTTTGAACTCTGGTTTGCTTTGAAGCTAAGATGCAAACTAAACATCAGACTGTTTTAATCCTTGGGACACAAAACTCATTTTAATTAAAATATTAACGCCTTTTCACTTAAGAAGGGGGAAAGATTGGGGTTCCTGTCACTGTTGCTCAGAGACTGGAACTGGTGGTATTTGATAACAATAATGTATGTCATTGTACTCTTACTGCAATTGATCTAATATTTGTAACTGCTTTTATAGATGTTGGGAAAGGTTTGACACATGCTGTAAAATGTTTGGGTTTAATGCATATGTTAAAAATTGTAGATTTAGACCCTTTTATACTACACTAATTTTTGGCAAACAGTACTCATAATCTTAATGTGGAGTAGGCATTTAGGAAGGAGGATACCTTATGCCAGACTAAAAGATGAATACTGGGTTTGGAAGGTGCCCTTCCTTCTTGTCTGGAAGATGGAGTTATTGGTGCCAAAAATTATATCATTATATCTTTTGTTTCAGTAGCTTCTCACAGTCTTTTCATTAATGATAGACTCAGGGGCCCAATGACGGGAGTTAGTGTGGATCCTCACCTGAATAGCCCACCATACAGAGGCCGTAAAGGCCGGCTCAACATGGCATGGTGCCAGGTACGAGGAACGCTCTCCACACAGCCTAAGGCAGGGTGCCCTGTGGTCTGCTTACTTTAAGTCTTGCTAGATACCTTTTATTTGAGAAGCTCCAAGGAACTAATGCTAATCATAAGGCACCCCTCTGTTCCCAGGAGAGGTAAATTGCTTCACCATTCGAGAGGAGGGTCTCTACTTGTCCCAGTTCTTTCTCTTTTAAATCTGACACCAGGGTTGACTCTGACTTGGTGCCCTCCACTTAATAACTGCTTGCCTTTATATAAGAGAGGGGGAATATGTCAGGAGCCATTTCCCCCCAATCATTACAGGAACCATCACCCTAGGGAGTCTGCAGAGAACCCCACACCCAATTAACTTATCTGTTAGCAGAATCCGCCTCACATTCCAGCTATCCAGGGAACCAGGTGTGGCAACTTGTGGACTTCCTGGCCTACTTCCTGGCCTACGTAACCTGGAACACGCGGCAAGAATCCAGTTACCCTGCCCCCCATTCCTTACCATATATAAACTGTAACCCATCCCTAATAAACGGAGGCTTTGACAAATCTGCTTGGCCTTCTTCTTCTGTCTTAGCTCATTCCCTTCCAGGTAGCGCCCCTCCGAAACACTGGAGTAACTTGATTGCAGGGTGGTTTACAACCCCTAGACTGAGTAGCCCACCCCAACGCAATCTACACCTGGAGATGCTTTCCTGAGCTCCAACAACTTTCCCCAGTGACGTGGATTAAAATGAAGGAAGGAAGAAGATGGGGGATGGGCAGAGGAGAGAAGGGAAGGACGGAGGAAGGAAGAAAAGGCAGGTTGTCAGAGACAAACACCAGCACGTGACATTTTGTTCCCCGGGCTGCGGTGAATCAATCATTACTCGGCCACAAAGGTTAAGGGTGAAAAGAAAGTACACAGAAGAGAACTTTTGATTCTGGAACCTTGGCAATGAGTCTCCCTTCCTCCTACAGAGCGCTGTGCTTCTGGGAACCTAAGGACCCAAGTCAACTTTCTGGGCATCACTTTAAAAGGGATAATTGTGAACCTGGGACCTGGGTTCCAGAGAGACGGGTCAAAGGTCACCAAGGTAAGTGCTAGAGTCTTGGTTTGTTTTTACTCAACTTGACATAAACTAGAGTTTATCTGGGAAAAGGAATCTCTCTTCTGGCTTGTAGGAGAGTTTGAAGGGCATTTTCTCAATTAATGATTGAAAAGGAAGCACCTACCTACAGCTGTTGGTGCTACCTCAGAGCGGCTGGTTCAGGGTTGTATAAGAAAGCAGGCTGAGCAAGTCAGTAAGAACATCCCTCCATGGCCTTTGCGTCAGTTCCTGTCTCCAGGTTCCTGCCTTGATACCCTGCCCTGACTTCCCTTCATGATGGGCTAAAGCTAAAAGCTGAAATAAACCCTCCCATAGCCTGCACAAGTGGCTTTTGGTCACAGCGTTTTATCACAGCAGGACACAGCCAAATCAGGGCGGATGACAGTCCGGGAAGCTTGGCTCGTGGACAGGGACAGTCTGTCACATACCCCTGTTCTCAGGGCTTGTGGGGCCTGCTCAGATTGTTCCTGCTTGGATCGGTAGCTCATCTTAAAGAGAACTGAGGTGGGTCTGGGGCCGAGGTATAGGCAGCTGCCTCACGTGGGCCACAGATCTCCTAGGGAAGACTCCATTTTCAGGAAGGGGGTGCCTTGAACAGTCATTAGCACACATGGGAACCTTACATCTAAGCATGGGGGCCTCCTAACTGACTTCAACCCTGCTCTGAGACATGTATGAAGACAGATGAGGACAAGCTGGCTCCTGTGCTGGCGAGACAGCGGAAGTTCGTTTCTAGGGCAGAAGATAGCCCAATGTTGTAGATGCCTTTACTGGCAGTCCCCTCCCCCTGAGCCTCTACCACCGGCAGAATGGTTCCTGGGGCAGTGATGGCTGGGGCCTTAAAGGACATTCTCTGAGGGCATAACCCACCCTCTCCATTCAGTCCCCTTCACTCACAGGGCCTTAGCATCCAGCATCCCAAAGGACTTCGGAGTGGGCTTGGAAAACAAAAACAACAACAACAACAAAAAAAACTGGTCCTTCCTGCTGAGACCACAGCTGAGCAAGCTGGTAGCCAGGGTCTATTTGTCAAGAGCATGGCCGACTAAATGGAAACAAAACCCTACAAAGTGGATTCAGTGCGAGGCCTCGTCTCAGGAGGCTGAAGCGAATGTCCAGCGTCTGAATCCCTGGGGCCGGGAACAGTTTACAGAGGACAGACATGGCAACCACGAGGCGGTTGCTGAGGGAACCCACAACCATGACATGGGCAAGATGAGTAGGAGCCGAGGACCTTTGACCTGGGAAGAAAAGGCTTGGGGAGCAGGAGAGTTGACGTCACATACCTGAGGACTGTCATGGCGAGGATCTGTGTTTGCTCTCAGAGGCTAGACCATGGCCTGGGTGCTGGAGGGGAGTCCTGAGGCAGGTGGCTACGCAAAGTTCACACTTCTGTTATTTTGCACAATTAGTAGACACTAATACAAAAAAAAAATTTAAATTGCAAACAAAACCTAAAAACCAACCAACCAACCAAACAAACAAACAAAAAAACGCTGAGTGTTTTCCTCTTGTCAGAGCGTCCTAGAGGTGGGTCAGGAGGAGCACACTGAGGTGGTGAGTTCCTGCCCCTGGAGGAAATTAAGATGGGCTCTGGAAGCCACCAGACAAATTGGCTGTGGAGAGGAGCCAGCATGCGAGCGAGCTAGGGGGTTGAGCCTCCAGGCTGCACTCTGCCCAGAGTCCTGGATTCTCTCCCCTGGCTGCTGCTGGTTAATGAACTGCAGACACCCACACCTGGCGGCCCAGTCAAACAGGCCTAGTTGTGAAGGAGCAGGGCCTGCACCACAGTGGGCAGATTAATACCAGACTCCTCCTGGGGTCTCTGGAATGAGAGGCTAGTTACCGAAACAGACCCTTTCGTGAGCCTGAAAGCTGTCTGAGGTGGGAGGTGCCGCCTCTGACCCCAGGGGCACTGACCCCCTCCCGAGCAGGAAGTGCCCCCCACCCCTGCTGCTCAGCTAAAGAGGAAGGTAAAGGTGAAGCAGAGCTCCACTCCCTTGGCCCCTCCTGCCATCCCTTCATGGATTGTGGGGCCCCTTCGGAGCAGTGAAGGTCTCAAGCGCAGCTCTTTAGTGTTGCCCCAGTAGAAGGGTCTCTGGGGTTGAAATTGGGATCCTGCCCGTTCCTCTCATTCCCTCTTGCTTGCCTTCTCTACCACATTCTCTTTAAGGGTAGAACAGGGAATGGCAGTTTCAGCAATAAGTGGCTCATTCAGTGGACAGGCTCCAGCTCCTACCACGGGTAGAAATTTCAATTCTGAGATGAAGAACTTGGCACTCGGGAGCTGAGAGAAAGGCAGCAGCTGAGGATGTCTGTGAGGACTTGCGGGTAGAAGGATGCCCCAGTGTTAAGGGACAACAGGAAGCAGGGCTGACTCAGTTGTGGGGGTGGTAACAGGAGACTCCCCAGCAGTCCTATTAGAAGAAAGTTTGATCACACTGTTTTGTTTTCAACCTGGTCTTAACTATTTAGATCCCAGCATCATTGGACTTGCAACCATCTTGCCTTAGCCTCCCTGATGCTGGGATTACAGGTATGCACCACTGCCTGCCAGAGGGAGAGAATGGGGCTGTCACTGCAGGTGGTGTCAGAGTCCAGCCAAGAATGGGCAGTGAGAAGGGACAAGGCAGTGTTGATGGCAAGGGCTCGACTCTAGTGGTCTGCAGTTGAGGATACCTGGAGTGCGGAGAAAGGAGCTGAAGCATCTCTCTGGATGCCAGGACCTACCATCATCTGAGATGCTGATGGGTTCCTGAGGTCATGGGGAACAGAGGAGTGACATGGGTTGGCATATAGAGGTGGTTTTGCCTGTCTCAAAGATAAACTATACAAGGGGGCTAGTGTCAAAGAGGGTAGTCAGAATCCTCCGGGTACAGCTTTGTTGAGACACAGGATGCCTGAGCTAGCGTAGGTGTCATAGGATGCAAACCAGCAGACTAAGGTGGAAACGTTTTCTTCAGGTTTTAGAACTGACAACATTGTCCAACAAACGGAAGCTTCAGAGTAAATGATGCAGGAGAACATGGACCAAAGACTGGAATCAGCACTTTATAGTCAAGCCCAAGTGGAAATAAAACAACATTCATTGTCGTGGAAACACAAAGTAAAACTGCAGCCATTACCCCACACTCCAAGAGTGGTCAGCATCACAGCGGCTGACCATGCCAACGTGGTAGTGGGGACCCAAGAAACCACAGCCCAATCACTGTCCGCCAGAGAGGTTTCAGAAAATGATGGCTCTCAACCTGTGGTTCCAGACCCCTTTGGTGATGAAATCACCCTTTCCCCTTTCATAGGGGTCGCCTGAAGTCATTAGAAAACACAGATATTATGATTCATTACAGTAGCAAAATTACAGTTATGAAGCAGCAATGAAAATAGCTTTATGGTTGAGGTCACAAGGAACTGCATTAAAGGGGTGAAGCATTAGGAAGGGGTGGGGAAGGAACCCCCCAGGCCACATTAATATAAAGTGGGGCCTTTTGCTTTTGCCTCTGGTCCTTGGCGTTCATGCTGGCAGAGTCCCGAGGTCCACAGTGTGTCACACAGCAGGAGTCTGAGCGCACATCTGTATCTGTATCTATCTCTGTCATGTCACATCTCTCTTCTTGAGAACCACCATGCTAAAAGCATTTTGGGGAACTCTTGGACAGTTCCTGGTGGAGTTATGTATGCACCTACCCCAGGATTAAGTGGTCCCACCTTTATGTATTTACACAAGAAAATAGGATACTAAAGATTTATACAAGAAAAGCATGTTCCCAATAAAAGTATAAAGAATGTTTATAACAGCCTTATTCAAAGAGCTGACTGGAAACAATGTGACTCTCCGCAGGCAAAGGCCTGAATAAATAACCGCACAATAGAACACTACCATAAAATAAAAGGGAACACCCTATGCACATGGTAATAGGCTCAAAATTGTAAAAACCATCGGGTTCCATTAATTAAACCCATATACAGAAAAAAACTAGTGTATAATGTTTGATATGAGACAGTGGGTATGAGTGCATGAGACAGGCAGAGGGTGTTCTGACTGCTAAGAAGTTGGGGGAAATTTCTCTAATGATAGATATGTCCATACTTCATTTTCGGTGATGATAATACATGTCTAAAATTCTTAAGATCTGTCAAGCTGAGTGACAAAAATCTCAACATTGTTTCATGTAAATTTTACATAAAAAGACAAACAAGGCCTGGCAGCTGACTTATATGTGATTCTTCTATTCTAACTTGAATGTTTACATGGATCATAATTATACCAAGACACATGAAAGATGTGTTATTAGTTAGGTTTCATTGCTATAACAAAGTACCTGTGGCAATCACTTTATGAGAAAAGGTTTCTTTAGCATATATGTTTGGAGGCTGGAAGTCAAAACAGTTTGGCACAGTGCAGGGAAGGAACTCCAGGCTACATTAATATCAACTGGGCCCTATTGCTTTTGCCTCTGGTCCTTGGCGTTGGTGCTGGCAGAGTCCCGAGGCACACAGTGTGTCACACAACAGGAGTCTGGAGCACACATCTGTATCTGTATCTGTATCTGTATCTGTATCTGTATCTGTATCTGTATCTGTATCTGTATCTATCTCTAGCATATCATATGAAGCCATTAGGATTCAACCATGGATGTCGTACCTAAGAACTTAATCTAATCATTTCCCAGAGGTCACACTTGAGACACCATGATCAAACTAAATTTTCACTTGTCTCCGTTAGGGTTCCTATCGCTGTGATAAACACCATGACCAAAGCAAGTTGGGAAGGAAAGGGTCTGTTCAGCTTATGGTTCCACATCACAGTTCTTCATCAAAAGGAGTCAGGACAGGACCTCAAGCAGAGGAGGAACCTGGAGCCAGAAGCTGACGCAGAGGCCATGGAGGGGAGCTGCTTACTGGCTTGCTTCCCATGGCTTGTGTTTCAGTTGGTGTTCTATAGCTGTGAGGAGACACCATGACCACCACCACTCTTTTAAAAGAAAGCACTTAGCTGGGGCTGCCTTACGTTCAGAGGGTTAGTTCATTATTATCACGGCAGAAAGCACAGTGGCACGCAGGCAGACATGGTGCTGGAGGAGCCGAGGGTTCTACTTCTGGATCTACATGCAACAAGAAGAGACAGCAAGAGACACTGGACCCGGCTTGAACATTTGAAACCCCAAAGCCCACACCCAGTGACACATGTCCTCCAACAAGACCACACCCACTCCAATAAGGCCACACCTCCTAATCTCTCTCAAGTAACACCACTCCCTAACAACCAAGCATTCAAATTTGGAGCCATTCCTATTCAAACCACCGCAGCTTGTTTAGTCCACTTTCTTATAAAACCAAGATACCAGCTCAGGAATGGCAGCCCCCACACATAGCACCAGAGCAGCAGTTGAGAGCTACATCTTGATCTGCAGGCCCTTGTGATCAAGCATTCAAATACCTGAGCCCGTGGGAGCCATTCCCATTCATACCACCACACACCTGGAGATGCCCGTGAGCACTCTGATGTTGGCCTCTGTATGGATTGCAATGTTAAGTCAAACCTTGTGATAATGCCAGTGGGCTTAGAAATCAAAAGGGATAGGACAGGCTCCAAAGCTACAGAGAAACCCTGTCTCAAAAAAACAAAAACAAAAACGAAAAAAAAAAAAAAGGATGATTTTTGTATGGCCCACTGAGGTGGCATTCCCCTCTGTATGCTATGAATATGTTTTATTGCCACTGGTTAATAAAGAAGCTGCTTTTGGCCAATGGCTTAACAGAAGATAGCTAGGCTAGAAGAGATACATATAGAGAGAGTTGGTGGAGTCAGAGAGATGCCATGTAGCCTCCACAGGAGACAGAGGTGCTGGAAACTTGCTGGTAAACCATGAACCTCATGATAAAATAAAAAATAATAGAAATGTGTTCATTTAAGATGTAAGAGCTAGCTAGGAGTACACTAGAGTCATTGGCCAAGCAGTGTTGAAATAATACAGTTTCTGTGTGATTATTTCAGGTCTGGGAAGCTGGGAAACAAACAAGCAGCCTCCACCTATAGTCCACCATGATTGATAAGGGAATCAGATTCACTGTGATAGGTTCATAAACGACCTTAATTCTCCCTAAGCAGGACTGCTTCCTAATCCACATTCCTTTCCCTGAAGTTCACATCCTCTCTTGGAGGTCAAACCCAGCCCTCAGGCCCAAACAGAGAGCCAGCCACCTGGGAAAGACTTAACCATGTGGCATCAGAGGTGACACCTCAATGGTGTGTGTGTCTGAATGGCAGTGCATACTGGGGTACCCCAAACACAGATGATGGTGGGTGAGGCAGGGACTAGGCTGTCTTGTATCAGAAAGAGGAGGAGGCTTCTTCAACCTGCCCAGACTTCCCAGCAGACATGGCTCAGGGATTCAGGGCAAGATGTACTTGAGCAGACATGGGAGGAGAGTTGTAGCTTGGGGTGCACTGGGTTTGGGGGTAGGCACCCAGAAATGAGAAACCAGCTACAGCTGCCTAAGGCTCCTTTCAGGGCCACTTGACATGCTCAGAGCACACATGTAGCCTGGAACTGCTCTATGTTTTCAAGCTTCAGGTCAATTGGCTGTGTCGCATAGGCACCTGACGCTTGTGCACCTCCAAGTGTGACCTGGGGACCAGCAGCATTGGCATCACCTGGAAGCTGGTTAAAAGTGGAAAACCCTGGGCCTATGACAGGTGAGCTAGAGACTCTACTTCAATGGACATCTCGTGAGCAGCAAGTTTTGATACATCAGGGGAAGTCCATTCTGTAAAGCAGGATTGAACTTTACCTCCAGAAAGACATCCTGTGTCAGTGTGTGGATGAGTGGGAATGCAGAGCCTCCTGAGGGAAGAGGAAAGGGTTTGTCCACACTGCTGGGGAATAAGCAGACAGACAGAGAGACAAGAAAATATAAAAGGCTATTTCAGTATAAAATGAGGCTGGGGAGGTCTGGGATTTCACTTGACTGATGCCTCCTTCCTTAGGACAAGGGCAGCTGAGGTGAAGCCCTTGGCTGCTCGTTATCACCCACCTCTCAGTAGAGGACCCCATCCCAGCACTCATCTATGCCCTAGGCTATAAGCATAGCAGAAAACAGCCAACACCAGAAAGCTTCAGAGGCCTGGGTGACAAGCTGCACTCAGGTTCCTACCTGCCATCTTGGAAGTGCTGCCGTGAGTCATCCCTGAGCCCAGCAGCATGTGGACATCTTAGACAATCTAGCAAACTCCTGGGCAAACTGCCCTGTGCACAGAAGCTTCTGATGAGCAAACTTGGGCAAGACAGGCCCTCAAATTTTGCCAAACCATCAGAGGCTCTGTCTTATCATTGTGCAGAGTGCTGTTATCTCTAGAGCTCAGTCCCACAGTGCTACCCTGGATAACTCTCAGGTCAGGTAATCTTTCTCTGGTGCTTCAGAAACAACTCCCTGGGGGACAAAGATAGGCGCTTCTCACTTGGCGTCTCAGAAGTGCAGTCATTGTTAGCCAAGAAGAGTTCCTCCGATATAGACAACGAATTCCAGCAATACCACCGCTAGAGTATCAGAGCCAAAGGAGACCTCACTCCTCTGATGTGGTTCTTTATGAAGCACTGCCAGGAGGCAGAAGAGAACAGGGGCAGAGCTAAAGACCGACTGCATCAGAATCTTTGCAGCTATGTAATCTCATGTTATTAAATATTGACTCTGTTCCCCGTGTCCTCGTGTGCAAGGAGGGAATGCTGATAGTGCCGCCGTCCTGGAGCTGTTCTGAGAGTTAAAGACAACCTCCAGCCTTAGGAGACCACTTGAGGACACAGTATGCACTAAGCCCAGGGGAGCTGTTGAAGCTGCTTCCAGCCTGGAATCTCAATGAGGGCGAATAATGCAGGGTGCTCACGGGCGCTCTTTCCAAGGAAGATCGGTCACGTGGGCTAGAGGAAGTGGAGGTTCAAAAAGGGAACCTCATGCTCTCTGTCTTCTACCTCCTCTTTTTTTTTTTTTTTTTTTTTTTTTTTTTGGCTGGGATACACTCTCACACTTGGATGGACACATACACCCCACAACAGATTTGCAGCTGTCACGAGAGAGATAACATGGGAACAACTGCCAACAGCTGGGCTCCCAGCCCCACTTGCTCAGGCTGTTCCAGCTCCAGCTGTGAGGAAAGAGGAAGACTGGAGCCAAAATCAGCCTCCCCCACCCCTGAGAAAATCCACCTAAATTACACAGCTGCCTGCCCCACCTCCACCCCCTTGGGCCTTCAGCTGGAGCATGGGAAATTGGATGGGGAGGTGAGGGGCTGGGAGGCCAGGAAATTGACTCTGTTTATTCCTGTCTTCCTGGAGAGTAGGCACAGGACCTCCCTGCCCCCACCCTCCACTGGGGACCTGGGTGTCTAGCCTGGCCTACAGCTGTTGTGTGTCTAGGTCGGGCATCTGTCCTGCTCTGCTATGAACCATAGGAGGAGGGGGCTTTCCAACAGTGGTTCTCAGCCCTGACTGTGTATGACAATCACCCAGAGATATTACCTGCAGCTCCCCAGAACTGAGTGGGGCCTCTTCAAGGAGGGCCAAGGTGCTGGCGTTTTTTCAAAATTCTTAGGTGATGTTAACGTTCATGGTTGGGAACCTGTGGCCGACAAGGAAAAGCAAGACTCTTGGGAGCTGCACATCACTGGCTTCCATGACTCTGGAAACAATTCGGCTCAGGCTCGCCACACCCAGCACAGCTTCAGAAACAGACCTGGCTGGGGTGACAAGAGAATGAATGAAGAACGGATGGAGAGATGGACACAGTGACAGAAAGTAGAGTTCCGGTGGTCTGGTCTCTCTGTTGGGGGAATCAAAGCCCCTCAGCAGCCAGGGGGGGGGGGGTTGTTGTACAGAGCTGAACAGAGAAGTGTGGTTACTGCACATGGCTAAAAGAGAAGGTAGTATTTACAGTGTACAGCTGCCTCAGGGAGGTGGGTCTAGCTAATCTTAGTAGGACAACCTCTGCAGGGGAGCAACCTTCAAGTCATGAGTATCTGGAAGGGTGTGGGGGGGCTATGATAGACATTTTTTTGCATATGTTGTCAATACTCACATTGGTTCCCCGCGAAGGCTATGCAGTCCCTCTGAGTCTGAGGCTGTACGGTCCTCGACATAACTGTGCCTGTGTCAAGAACACACATTCTCTCAAGACTTCAGTCACTCAGGGCTCCCTCCAATCTCTACACGCGCTCTTATTTTATAGATGGGAAATGTGTGGTGTGGGGAGTTGTGACCAAGTCCAGTGTCACTTACGCTGACCGTAATGCAATGATAAAATAAACAAATGGTAAAGGCGCCTTGCTAATATGCGGGCCTTGAAGGGCAGTGCGAGTTGCTAGCAGTAGTGATGGGACAAGGCACCTGCCAACCAAGAGCCAGGCAGGGGAATGGCCATGAACACTCTGAATGTCATCGTCTGGACTTGGGTACACAAGGAAGGGCAGGCTTCAAAAGGCCCCCATTTGCTGCTCCGCAACCACTCAGTGGAGCTCAGCCCCTAAGATGAGTGCCCGTGCAGCAGTCCCTTACCCTTACGCCTGGGTAAGGTGAGCCCCACCCTTTCCAGAACCGTGTCTGTCTCCATGAGTCAGAAGGAACCAACAAGTCCTGTGGTTTGTATTCTGGACCTTCCTCTGTGTACAGAGGGCTCCTGAATTCCTTGGTGAAATGCAGATGTGTGGCTTCCAGGGCATGCCCAGGTCTTTCCTCGGGTCTGTCTTCATGAATGTGGGGTGTACTCGGTTGGGGGGAGGGCAAACAGGCAAAAGGGTAGCTCTGCTCAGGGATTTGGAAAATAATTGGACTTTGGACAATATGTCCAGATGTGTCTTTGTGGGGGAACATGAGGCTCCTTGCAGACACGGATATTGAAGGGGGAGGAAAGAGAAAGGGGATGGGCGTAGGCCAGAGACATACGTCTCTTGCACTACCATGTTCGGGGGAGGGGTGGGCAAAATTCCAGGAATTTGAGAAATTGAAATTAGAACTTGGGCTTTCAGATCACTACGATATGCCTTTGTAAAGATGGGAGATAGAACATATTTTAATAATTGTCTCCCACTCCTTTTAGAACTTCGAAATATAGATTGAGTAGTTCGAATGTTTGCTCCAGGTACTGTAGCTGTGTCTGCTGGATGAGTGTCCCAAAGCTAAGGACACCACTCAGAAAGTAAAGGGCACTCTGGGTTCCACACCTACTTGTCCTCAGGTCTTAGAGTCCTTGTGCTGTGCAAACCCTGCACAGCCTTGACTGGGAGGGAATCAACTGATTCTCAAGGAGCAAGTGTGGGCCAGGGAAGGGCCAGGGAAGGGCCATCATGGATGTTCTTAAAGAGTCTTAAAGAGCTTGTCTTGCCTGGTCTGCAGGTTCCCTTCACAGAGAGCAGACTCCTGAGTTGAAATTGCCTTTTTTTTCCCCTATCTCAGCATCAATGCATTGAAGTAAAGTTCCCAGGTCCCCTTCCCCATAGCAAATTAACTGTCACACATGATGCCAGAGGCCACTGGCTTCCAGGGGGTTCTGATCAAGCTGACACCAATCTCAGTGGGGTATGCTGGCCTTGCTGCTCTGTCTGTTAGGACTATTTCCTAACCATGCTACTCTGCCAACACAAAATAATCCCAATCAAGCCAAATCAGACCAGACTAAAAGATATCCAGGTTTAATCAGACACCTGCGCTCCTGGGTGGCCCTGAGGGGTCGGGGAAGCTACCAATGCGACCACCGGAGAGGAAAAGGGAAAACCACATGTTTGTTTCCTGGGGAACAGTTTTGAAGAGCCACAGTCACCATCCTCCGTGAGCACTATGGAGAGTAATCTCAAGTGAAGGGATTAGGAGGAGCCTCCTTTGGTGAGAACTCTTATGACTGGCTGGTGGCTGAACACACGCAGACAGGGAACTCTCAGGAGGGAGCCAAGACCAGGAGGTGGTGAAGCAGAAGTGCTTGAAAAGACTGTGATAGGGTCAAGTGGGCTGTGAGCAAGTCAGCTGTGTGAACGCACTAGATCCTGAGTCCGGGACTGTGAGAGTCAGAATGGAGCCTGCAGTGGGCGTCCTAGACCTCCCTGACAAGCAGGTCCAGAGCCACTTGTGTCCCCACCCTGACATTGTCAGCTGCACTCTCCGAGGCCACCCTGTAAGCAAATATTTTCATGATTGTGACCATTTGGAGAGCAGCAGTGAGCTCTTTCGAATGCAAGCGTGCCTGTCAGCCATGCAGACTGGACTGCTTCACAGAGTGGGAATGTTTTGAATACCTCCGAAGCATCAGCCAGATGTTGCTCAAACAGGTGCCCAATGTATGACCGAGAACTCTTGAGCTTTGCCCCCTAGAGCCTGTCTGCAGCAACACATGCCGTCTTCCTCTGCGTGTCCTTTTCATTGGTTCCTGCTTCATTCTTCAGCCTCCAGCGAGAGTCCAGCTGCCTGCCAGAGGACCGTGAGCACCAAGGACAAGCCAAGCAAGCATCAGATAAGACCAGGGCTTCAGAAGCCCCACGGTTGACTGAATGAGTAGAGGCACAAATAGTCCCAGTGTCCGGAGAGGCGAATCTCAAGAGGCCTCTGGCTTTGTTTTCCCTTGCAGGCTGTGCTGTGTTGCAAATGAAGTCTTGCCAGCAAGAGGCAGGAATGTCCTAGAAATGTGAGGGCCAGAGGCAAACGGTCCTTTCAACTTGTTTGCTTTTCGCTGGATGGTGTGGCTGCCTCCAACCCTCTCTTCCTGCAAAGACTCCATTTCTTGAAGCAACCCCCCAATCAGCCTCCCATTGCCTCTCTCCCGCTTTGCTTCTGTCTAGCACCTGAGTAAGAACAAAGTGGATGATGTCAATGCATGCTGAACTGAGCTGGCCAGATGTGTCTGCCTTTCCATAATACCAACCTCCCTCTGCCTTCACACCTCTGCCCCAAACACACATCCTGCCACCCCCATCTCTGCAGCACATGCCTGCACGCACGGCAGGAGGCAATTTGCAGCAGAGGGAGTGTAGGCCTTAGTTCTTGATTTCAAGGTAGATTTCTTCTGGCTGTGTTTCAGGCCAGAAGACAAAATCTTGGATGGCATTCAAACTCGAGCTCATCAATACCTCACTCCCAGGATTCAGAGAAGGAGCAGATAAACAGGATAAAGCCTTGTCTACCAAGTTGATCTGCAGTAGAGCGGGCTCCACACCAGAGCACTGCGGTCCCTCCACAGCCCTGGGCTACACCAAGTCTCACAAATCGTGGCTTGCATTTTTTTGGATCCACTTGCCTGTAGAGATGCTTAGGAAAGGGTTATCCAAGATTATCAGTGGCTGCCAGAAAGAGGCCTACTCTTTTGAGTGTACTGAGGACTGGATGGATGACCTAGCCAGAGTTCCCAAGCTGGCTCTCCCTGATCTTTCCCCCACTCTTTATTAATAAAACTCTTAAAGTGGGTTTCGTTGTTTATCTTGTGGTCCGTTCTCATGCACAGCAAATATCAGAAATCCTGTCTCAACAAAACAAAAAAACAAAAAGAAAGGTGTTTGAAGAGTTCTGTTTCTAAAGATAGAGGCCACTAAAGCCAGCCCCAGCCTGTATTCCAGATCACACAGTCACCCCTGCACGCCAGGTCACATAGTCACCCCTGCACACCAGGTCACACAGTCACTCCTGCATGCCAGGTTACACAGTCACCCCCTGCACACCAGGTCACACAGTCACCCCCTGCACGCCAGGTCACACAGTCACCCCTGCATGCCAGGTCCCACAGTCACCCCTGCACGCCAGGTCCCACAGTCACCCCCTGCATGCCAGGTCCCACAGTCACCCCTGCACGCCAGGTTACACAGTCACCCCCTGCACGCCAGGTCACACAGTCACCCCCTGGATCCTCACAGTCGCTGCCTAGGGTTACTGTCCCTACTCTCACTCTGAAGACGAGGAAACGGGGAGAGATCTGTACCAGGTTTTTTCTTCCAGGCTACCAACCAGCTCCCAAATGATGACACAGAGACTTATTATTAGTTCTGAATGCTCGGCCTAGCTTAGGCATGTTTCTGGCTAGCTCTTTTAACTTAAACTAACCTGTTTCTTTTTACCTAGCCTTAGCCTCAGGACTTTTGATCTTTTCTTACTTTCTTGCTGTTTCTATGGCCAGCTGCCTGGCAGGCAGTCTCCTAGCTTCAGCTCCTGGGGATTTCTTGTCTTCTCTTATTCTTCTCCTCTTTCTAAATCTCTCCTCCCATTTATTCTCTCTGCCTGTAAGCCCCACCTATTCCTCTCTCTCTGCCTAGCTATTGGCCATTCAGCTCTTTATTAAACCAACCAGATGCCTTAGGCAGGCAAGGTGAAACAGGTGCAATACATCTTTACATGATTGAACAGATGCAGCATAAATAAAAGTAGCACACTGCTGTGGGACAATGGCTTTAATCTGTAAAGATTTGTTTCTTGTGTTTGTTTAATAAAATGCCGATTGGCCAGTGGCCAGGTAGGAAGTATAGGTGGGGCAATGAGAGAAGGAGAATTCTGGGAAGAGGAAAGACGCAGTCACCCAGATGCAGAGGAAGCAAGATGAGAATGCCTCACTGAGAAAACTACCAAGCCACATGGCTAACACAGACAAGAATTATGGGCTAATATACAAGAATTAATAAGAAGCCTGAGTAAATAGACCGATCAGTTAATAATTAATGCAGGCCTCTCTGTGTGTTTCTTTGGGACTGAAAGGCTGTGGGACCAGGAAGGACAGAAAACCTCAGTCAACAGCTCACGTTTACACAGTTAAAGTAATATTCTGCAGCAGAAACAAATGTAACACATCTTTACATAGTTAAACTAATATTCTACAACAGAGGTTAAATGACCCAGCAATTCCCTAGGGTTCTCTGACAAAAAAAGTAGCAGGGTGCATAAATTCAGAGAACCCTAGAGAAGTAGCAAAATGTATATTAAACTAAATCATACCAGGCATTCAATTCCATGGTCTTTCCATTACAATAATACAAATATGTCAAGATCCAAGGAGTCTTTCATTCTGTCCATCAAGATTCCACCCCCATATCATGCTCCAGCCCTTTCACCAACATCAACAAACGAAACTCCCTGAACCATCTGAGATATGCAAATTGCTACTTTACAGGAAGTGCGGCTAGGGTTCTTTGTTTATGGACACAAATGTCTTCACCAGATTGGGCCCTTCATCTTCTGTTTGTACATGAAAAAAACATTAGAGGCACCTTTCTCTAAGGAGAGAGTCAGATCGCTGTTCATAATTCTCCCAAGGCCAAGACATTTTAGTAAAGAGACAGTCACTTCTCCATCCCTTCCCTCGTTTAGTGACCCTTTGAGCTGTATCAGTTGTGTGAGGATTCTCTAAGCCAGTATTTTTTCCAGCTACCTTTGGATGGAGAGTTTGAGACGTGGAGATGGCCTCCCAGGTCCTAGAATTGAAAGAGAAAACTAAAACTAGCAGAGAGAAACCAATTGTTTAGAGGCGTGACCAGAAAGAAATACAACAGATGCCAGAGTCCAGCTCAATGCTTCTAAACCCATGGAGTGGCATCCTGATCTCAATGCAGTCCCGTGTCTCCATCACACTCAAGATTTGAACCTTGTTTTGGTTTGTTGTTGCTGGTTTTCTTTCCTTCCTTCTTTCTTTCTCTATTTTTTAAAAAAAAGATTTATTTATTTATTCATTTATTCATTTATTTATTTATTTATTTATTTATTATGTATACAGTGTTCTGACTATATGTCTGCTGCAGGCCAGAAGAGGGCACCAAATCTCAATATGGATGGTTGTAAGCCACCATATGGTTGCTGGGGATTGAACTCAAGCTCTCCGGAAGAGCAGCCAGTGCTCTTAACTGCTGAGCCATCTCTCCAGCCCCACTTTTGTTTGTTTTGCGTCAACATTTTGTTCGATAGTCCAGGATGGCCTTGAACTTGTAGTAACCCCTCCTGCCTCAGCCTCTAAATGCTGATTACAAGCACACTGAGTTTTAATCAGATTCCATGGAAACTTCCATCTCTTGTTTTTTTTTTTTAAGGCTTTCCTTTAGTTTTTCACCATATATGTATATCTGTGAATGTGGTGGTTTGAAAAGGAGAGGCCCCCGTAGGCTCGTATATTTGAGTGCTTAAGGTAGCACTATTTGAAAGGATTGGGAGGTGTGGCTTTGTGGGAGGAAGTGTTTCAGTGACTTGAACGTTGGGATCCCAAAAGCCTGTGCCAGACCTAGTGGCTCTCCTCCAGCTACCTATGGATCCAGATGTAGAACTCTCAGCTTCTCTCCAGCACCATGTCTGCCTGCATGCTGCCATGCTCCCCATCGTAGTGACTAAACCTCTGAAACTGTAAGTAAGCCCCAGTGAAATCCTTTCTTTTAGAAGAGTGGCTGTGGTCATGGCATCTCTTCACAGCAATAGAACACTGACTAAGACAGTACGCATGTCTGTGTGTATGCCACATGTCTGTGGTGTAAACAGAGACCAGAAGAGGGGATTAGATTCCTAGGGGCTGGAGTTTCAGGGTCTGTGAGTCACCTGACATGTCTGTTGGGAGCCACACTCAAGTCCCGCAGGAGAGTCTCTGCTCTTCACCAGCGAGCCATCTCTCCAGTGCCTCTTCTTCATAGTAAGACACGATTAAAAAGAGACCATGGGACTTACAGATGGCAAAGTATAAAGCCGCTTTTTATTTTCCATGAAAGGCTAAATCAAACTGAGTTTGTTCATTTTGAATTTGTGGTCAATATCCAAATCTGTCTTTGCCTCTAATAGCCCCTGAAATGTGATCTCTGGACAGCGAACAGTGTCCTTTTCTGTCCTGTACAGGCGGCACCCTTACAGGACAGTACCTCTTTGATGAGTCAATGCTCTTCTAAATGGACAGGGCCAGGGGAGGGGTTCAGGCAAACCTTCTTTAAAGCCTATTTCTGGACCAAACATTAATTAAGCCTGAACTTTTTTTGTCCCTGGAAGGGCCAGGCTGGGTTGAGATGGCACAGTAGAGGGGAAGAGCCCTTTATGGAATTAAGGATCTAAGTTCCCTCTCTGTGTTGTGCCAGCTTCCTGCGTGGTCTCAGGTACACCCCATCCACCCCAGGCCTCAGTTTCCCCACCTCTCGGAAGAAAGATGGGGCCAGACTCTCTCTTTCGGAAGAAGGCCACTGTTGTCCTGTGTTCTGTTCCCACCCCCACCTTTGCGTTTCCTTCTGTCTTTGGCTTGGCTGTGTGTGCCATTCAGAACACGAGAGGAGTAAGATCCCCGGATGGAGGGAAGGCAGGATTTAGTCTAAGAGGTAGATGACATTACTAGTGAGGAGAGAAAGAAGTCTGACTTTTCCACAAGGCTTTTTATTAAGCTTTGCTGGCCTTGCACGGTGAGTCGCCAACACACACACACACACACACACACACACACACAGCCACTGAATGCTACATTGTGGTGCTGGATCCCTCTGGGCAGAAGTTGCTATTTGCAGCGTCCATCAGATCGTCTGAGAAAGTGGGAAGCCAGAGCTGTCAGCTTTCGCCAGGCCTTGCCAGACTGTGTCCAACACAGGGACCTCCCAGGGAGACCAGAGCAGAGGAAATCAAGTTGGAAATTCACTGGCAGCCTACATTTGACCCCATGGAAAGTGTTGACTTGAGCTAAAGGGAATGTCACAATTTACTGTGGCCTGGCTGTGCTGTTCAAACACAACATAGTGGGGTTACCTCTTATCCCATGCTGCTCTGAATGCTGGGCACCATTGTATACCTGCCCTGGAGGACATAAAAGTTAGAATGTCTGGTCCTGGTCCTCAGAGAGCTTGTAGTCCAGTGTGAAGGGCAGTGACAACAGCGGTGGCCGTGATCTATTTTGTCAGGTACCATTCTTGATGCAGACAGATGGGCTTGAGGGGCACAGCAAACCCAGAAATTAATTCTGAGAGGTGGTACAGCTAACTGTGGTGACCAACTTGTCCATGTCCAGCGACACCTATTATATGAGATGGTAAGGCACTTCTGTATGCCTCTACGGTGGTGTTTCATGACCACAGATTGGAGGTTTGGGGGCTCTAGTGAGTGGATTCATCTCTTGACACACTCATGGCGTGATGACAGTGGGGGTGGTAAAAGGCAGATGTGGTTGGAGGTATGTGGTTCCCGAGGGTATGGCCTTGGAGCTATATTTTACTTGATGTTCCTATTGCTTCCTGGATGCCTTGATGTAAGCTGTTCTGCTTTTCCATGCCATCCTTACCCTGATGGACCTCTAAATGAATGAGCAAAATAAGAGTTCCTTCCTGTCTTGGTTAGGGCTTCTATTCCTCTGAAAAGACACCATGACAGCAGCAACTCTTATAAACATTTAATTGGGACTTGCTTACAAGGGCAACATGCAGGCAGACATGACAAGAGAAGGAGCTGAGAGTTCCCCATCTTGATCTGCAGACAGCAGAAGGAGACTGCCCACTAGGCCTGGCTTGACCATATAAAGCCTCAAAGTCAGCCTTCACAATGACACACTTCCTCCAACAAGACCACACCTCCTAATAGTGCCACTTTCTATGGGCCAAACATTCAAATACATGCGTCTATGGGGGCTATTCCTATTCAAACCTCTATACTTCCTAAGGTCAGGTCACAGCTCAACAAAACAATTCCAGGGTAGGAAGGAGAAAAGACTCACAAGGAAGAAATTTCCCTGAGCTTTGAAGGATAATGAAGATTTCTTAAGGTAAAAGAGGCAAGGAGAGACATCATTGTGTGAAGGCCCAGTACCAAGCAGGCTCAGAAGTACAAGAATATAGGGAGCTGGGAAACCTGTACTAGTTTTCTCAGAGACTGCGGAATAGTGTGTAAGGGTGGATGGATAGTAAGATGTGTTGGGGGCTTTGTAAGTTGAACTGTGCCTCTCCCAAAGAGAAGTTGAAGTCATAATCCCTGGTAATTACACATGTGACCTTATTATTATTATTTTTAATTTAATGTTCTTTAGTGTTCTGCCTGCATGCATGTCTTGTGAGGGTATCAGAAGCCCTGGATCTGGAGTTACAGACAGGTGTGAGCTGCCATGTGGGTGCTGGGAACTGAATCCCAGGTTCTCTAGAAGAACAGTCAATGATCTTAATTGCTGAGCCATCTCTCCAGCCCCTGCCTGTGACCTTATTTGGAGATAAGGTCTTTGTGGGTGTAATTAAGGACGTCACATCAGCTGCATGAAGAGTATAAATTCACTGACTGGTGTTCTTATCAGAGGAGACTTTGACTATGGGTTCAGTGGACTGGGCACCACGGGAAGATGGAAGTAGAGATTTGAGCAATGCAGCTAAAAGCAAGGAACAAAGAGAATGGCCAACAGTCTCTAGAAGTCAGGAAGAGGCAAAGCATGGTTGGACCCTCTCAGTCCCAAGGAGGAACTAACCATGCTCATACTGTGAGCAGAACTGAGAAGTAATGTCTCTGACTCAGCTTGTAGAAACTTGCCACAGTAGCTCTGGGGACTCATAGGCATATGAGCTAGCTTGAAGTGTTACTGGCTTGCCTGGGACCTTGGTTCTCATGGGTGTTTCTTATAGAGCTAGCAGAAGGACTTGGAAGCTTCTGTATTCAGATATCCAAACTGATACGCAGACTATTTACTCAGATTATGTATAAGTGCTAAATTATATTGTCTCTTTTTTCTGATTCAGAAAGATAAACAACCTTGGATATTTGCTACTCCAAATGATTGTTTTAAATAATTTTAAATTTGCAGAAGACAATCAAAGAAATGCACGGAGTTCCTATAACCCTTTCTCTCAGCTTCCCCAGTGTTATCCTTCTTCAAGTCAATCATTGCCGCTAAGACACTACCATTATGCACTAACTGACTTCTGTGGCTTCTGTGATGGGCTTCTGGGTTGCCAACTTGCCTCCCAGATGGTTTTCTCTTTCTTTTAATTGCGAGTGAAATGTATTCGTCTTAGAGGATGGATGAAGGTAGGTCTCTCCCTGTCATGGTAACCAGCTTTCTCATCCATCTGCATCAGCTAACTCCCCCAAATCTAGATGAGATGCTCCTTTTAGATGGCCCACTAATTTGCTACTCTTTCTCTTCTCTCTGTGTACTTCGCCCTCTCCACTGCTCCTCAGTAGAGCTGACTATTGGCATTCATTGATTGTTTATGGGATGGATGGATGGATGGATGGATGGATGGATGGATGGATGGATGGATGGACAGACGGATGGATGGATGGAGTCCTTATGTCTGGAGCTACAATTTGTTGCTGACACCAGAACTATGTCACGTTACCTACAAACTAAAAGTGTTTGCATCACTGCTGGGGTCCTGTAGGTGAACTTTCATTGGATCACCAGTTCCCATTCTGCCATGTGGCCTGTTACCTCTGCTCAGTACTCTATGCTCTGCTTCCTCCAGCCTGGCTGGTAAAATCTGTGTGCCTCAGATTAGTCCCTGAGTTTCTATCCCCTCTTGGAAGTTCCATGTAACCTCTCCCACCTAGCTATTGGCCATTCAGCTCTTTATTAAACTGATCAGAAGGCACCTCGGGCAGAGTCACATCTTCAGGGTTATCCCACAACAGGACCAAATGCTTTATGTCACAGGAGCCCCATCACAGCAGATGGAAACTGATGGCATTTTCAGTCCCTCTTGGACCATCTTCAATGACGAAAGGGGAATACAAGGCTGGAATCACAAACTCCTTAACCGCCATGTCTAGGAGAGTCCTGCAAACCCAATGGCTCCCATATCTAGTTGGCTTACTTGGAAGCTCCACAAGGTGATGCAGTACCCTCTAGGACCTGGCTCTGATACAAAAGGCTGGCACCAGAAGTCCCTCTGCAACCCGACCTGCTACAGTGTGGGACCACGTGTCCGTGAAGGTCCTTCTAGCTCTGACTTTGCCTTTGCTTTAATCTTAAAAGAAGCTGCTAAATTGAAATGTAATATACATCAAGAATATACATGCGAGATACTAAAATATTCCTCTTAGGAAGTCATAGAGAACAGAAAATATGGGGCATTTCTTAATCTCCAAACCTATTCATCTCAGCCTCATTTTGTACAACATAATAGCAGAGATTTTTATGTAATGAATCCTGCACTGGCATGCCATTAGGATCTGATGGGTGAATGATAGACGCCTGAGTCCTGATTTTAATTTGAAATTGTTGTTTATGTCTACTCTGCTGCTGGGCATTGGCCAGCCTTTATTTTTACAGATAGGATATACCAAGTTTTATTATAGCAGAAGTTTATAGTTCCAATTAGGTCAGTCCTCATGTTCACACCTCTCCAGAATTGTAGCTGTCATTATAAGGAAGGCAAATTGCAGTAGGTGTCCTGTGATGGTTTGGTGGTTACTCGCTATATGGAATAAGAAACATCATATGTGGCCTACGCCCTGCTGCCCCCACCACCCCCCTCTTCTGGGTAAAGTAAATCAAGAACCTTCAAGAACATCAGGCAACGGATGCCATGTCTTTGCTCAGCTGTAATGAGCACGGGTGGGCTGGGTGGGCAAAATGGCTGTCTTTATGTTTGTCCACCCCAGGTAAGAACTGTGCTACTCCTAAGTCTGCATCTTTCCTACCCAGGCCTCTTGTCGAATACAGCATGGGCCAAGTGCATGACAAGGCTTGGAGGAGGCAGTGAAGGAGCTAGCCATCAAAGAGCATGCAGCCCAGTGCGGGAGAGGCTTGGGGGCTCTGATGAACTCACTGGGGCACTTGGTGGTTAACCAGTGTTTAAAAGACCAGCTTAGCTGTGCCATTCCAAGGAAACGCTTGGTGTTCCTCACAGTGTGAGTGGAAAAAGATTTCATGGTCTGTGTGATGCATTCTTCTTCGTTACTACGTCCCCATTTCCAAGAAACACTGAGGAATCAGCTCAGCCACCTGGCTAGTCAGAGGCACATATGAACACGCCTCATCACTAGTTTTCAGGCAGCTGCTGTGACATCTATAATGCTGGGTCATGAAAAAGACACCATGGCTTCCCTTTATTTTTAAGAGGGGCTAGGGGTTACTACTTACAGAAGCCAGAGGAGGACACCTGCTCCCTGAAACTGGAGTTACAGGCAGTTATGAGATGCCCAATGTACCTGCTGGGAACCTGACTTGGATCCTCTGTAAAAGCTGCAAGTGCTCTGAGCTGACGAGCCATCTCTTCAGGCACAAAGTTCTCAGCCCATGTCCGTGCTTCTCATGGGAGTGTGGGAGGTGAAATGAAGTCCTTCTGACCTCTCCAGGTGACAAAGGGCACTTTCCCATACTCTGCCTTTGGGGCGATTGTATCTGCAGGCAGAGCTTTCACCGGGATGTGACGAAGGTCTTTCCTATCTTGCTTTCCTCTTTCTTCCTGTGAACACACACGGGGCTTACCCCAAACACCAGGCCCTGTGCCAGATGCTAACTGATGGAGAGACGGACCGAGGGGACTGATACAGGTCATGAACAGGGCATTTTGAAAGCGTGAGGGGTCACCTGTGGTGTGTGCAGCTGTTAGTGACTGAGCCGTCACTGTGCTGTGCCAGAGACACAGCAATAAAGTAGAAAGAGTTCTTATCTTAAAGATCTCATACTCCGAAATATCCGTGAAACCGGGCAGATAATGTGGAGTGACAAATTCTGATAGTTCACCCACCTGTCTTTCCATCAGCATTCGTTCACCCAGAGGATGTGTTTATTATATTGAACAGAGCCAGCACACAAACCACAACTGAGGAACTCATAAATGTAGTTAATTCTCATGGTGGAACATTCTGCAAGGGGAACAATTCCAGGTGGACAGAGATCTGGGGGAGTGGGAGAAAAGCCTCCCAGATAGATTTGGGACCACCTCTCCACAAGGGGAGCAGACAAGTGTGAAGGAGGCAGTCACGGGATTAACTGGGTGGAGCTAGAAGCCATAGGCACAGGGACTCCCGAGGCCAAGGCTCTGAGATGCCAATCCTTTAGAAAACCGCAGGATGGCTGCTGGACAGTTAGTGGGAAGGACCTGGGACCTGCAGAGCTGATCTTAGGGGAGGGCTCAGTCAAGGTCATGAAAAACCTTATAAAAACTTTCCTAAGTGGGAGCTGGAGAGATGGTTCTGTGGTTAAGAGCACTTGCTGACTTTCCAAAGGACCTGAGTTTGATTCCCAGCACCCATGTCAGTGGCTCACAACCACCTGGCGCTCTAGCACCTGGGGATCCAATGTCTTCTTCTGGTTTCTGTGGGCATCGGCCTACATGTGCCCATTCTCAGACTGACACACACGTAAATAAGAATAAAATCTTAAAAAAAAATAACACTTGGAAAAAAACTTCATTAAGCACAGCCAAGGAGTGTTCACTGGGAAGGTTATTTTGTGACATGCTTTCAAAAGTGTTTTTATGGACCCTGCTCTTAGCTGAATTACATGACTTTCTTAACGGTGTGCAAAATAGCGAACAGTAAAGATATAAATCCAAACTCACAACTTAATGGACAATCACAGACCACCCTATATATTCAAGAGTAAGCATCTCCATCAGCTAGAAACACATTTACCAAAGTCACGCATTTGTTGAGCCGTAACAAAAGTCGCAATGCATTTTCGACTGTAGAAATCTGAACGAGTGAGTTCTGTGCCCCAATGAAACTAGACATAAGGAGCAGAGGAGGCCTCAGGAATTTAGAAATTAAGGAGCACACTTGAAGAAGTGTTCTTTGAAAGATTTTTGAATTGAAGACATGCTCCTCAACACAGTAGTGTTGGAGTACTCGGACCTTGAGAGTCGTAACTTCATCAATTCATAGCTGAAGGGACTACTGGGAGGTGGGACCCTGGGAGGTGGGTGCAGGTTCCTGGAGATGTGACTTTGAAGGTCACACCCTGGTCCCAACCCATCCTCATGGCTTGGCCAGCTCTTCTGCTGTGATGTTCCTGCTTTGCCGCAGGCATAAAGGCCAAGCGCCCAGCCCACGATGGACTGCAACCTTGGAAGCCATGAATGACAGATAAACTTTTCTTCCTCATGCTTTGTTTCTCATAGGTACGTTGTCACGGCAACAGAACACTAACACGATGCATCATATTTCAACACAGGTCAAAGAGGAAATGACAAAGGAAGTGAGAAAATATTTTTAACTAACCAATAATGAATGACCAATACAAAGAAATACTTATTACACAACTAAAGTAATGCTTTGGGGGAAATTTGTGGGAAAAGTTTCCATCTTCAAAGGCAAGGAAATCAAAGCAGGATTATGAATTATGGACAGGCCACAGTGAAGTCTGTTGGTTTATACGATCAATGTGAGTTAATAATTATAATTTAAAAAGTTAGGAAAGGAGCATATCAAAGTTGAAACAATAAACATGAGAGAAAAAAAAAAGCATGCCTCAAACTGAAAATAAAGATAAAAGCAGAGTGTGTGCGTCAACATTCCCCTCCTGGGTGCTTTGGTCTACCCCTCCTGGACAGATGGGTCTACCCTCCTAGGTGCATGGGATCTAACCTCCAAGGTGCTGAGCCTAGCCTCCTGGGTGCATGTCTCTACTCTCCTAGGTGCATGGGCCTATTCTTCTGTGTATATGGATCTGTCCTCCTAAGAGCATAAATCTACCCCGCTGGGTACATAAGTCTACCCTCCTGTGTCCCTAGGTCCACCCACTGAGTGCACGAGCCTACCACTGTTACTATTGCTTGTGTGGATCAGATGCCAGCTCTTTCAGCCTTTCAATATGGATCACACCAGCAACTTTCCAGGGACTGTCCAAGTTTTTAGCTTCAGAATAGGATTGTATCTGCGGTTCTGCTTCTCTTGGCTTTCTGCTTCTTGGACCAAGCAGCCACCAAATAACTTAAGACAGTTGACTAGAGACGGAATGGGAAATCCGAATGGTAAAAAGTCAGTTCACAGTCATTCATATCACTTCCACCAAGATGACCCCAAGGTCAGATGGTTTCACTGGTGAGTTTGGTCATACAGTTATGGAATCTATAAGACATGTTTCACACAAACTCTTTTAGAAAATGAAACATTTTTCAAATCATTCTCTGAGACCAACATAAATTGTAGGAGAAAATATGGCATAGACATTTTAAGAACAGGCCTATACTGTCTCTCCTGCATTGATGAGGATCTTGAAGTTCAGAAAAATGACACAATGTGGAGAAGTCCCCAAGATTTGGAGACAGTGGCCCAGGAGAGTAGACTCATGCTGTGGGAGCTCCTTCCACTCCTTCAGTCAATAGCCTTTAAGATACCAGCCCACTTGAGCGTGGTCTCTTTTTTTAATATTTATTTATTTACTTATTATGTATACAATATTCTGTCTGCAGAGCAGAAGAGGGCACCAGACCTCATTACAGATGTTTGTGAGCCACCATGTGGTTGCCGGGAATTGAACTCAGGACCTTTGGAAGAGCAGGCAATGCTCTTAACCACTGAGCCATCTCTCCAACCCCCGGGCATGGTCTCTTATACTATAAATGCAGCTGTAAAATCTGTGCTTGCTTTCTTGCTTCTCAACATCTGAAGTTTTTAATTGCACCTCTCTTAAAGCAGTCTGCCCTTGCTTGGCATGAGCCCATCTAGAAAAAAAAATTCATGGCTACCAAAAGTCATGCTTTTGTGTTCTTTTGTGTCTAGAATTCCTTTTTAATCTTTCTCAGGTTTTAATGTGGATGTTGTTACCCATGTTGGTGTGTCAATTTGTTGTGGTAGGAGGCCACTTGTTTGTTTTCCCAGCTGTACAGACTCCTGAAATAATCACACAGAAACTATATTATTTAAATCACTGCTTGGCCAATCACTTAAGTGTATTGCTAGCTAGCTATTACATCTAGTATTAACCTATTTCCAGCATTTTATATTTTACCATGAGGTTCGTGGCCTACCGGCAAGGTTCCATCTCCTGTCTCCAGCAGGGCTACATGGCTTCTCTCTGACTCTGCCTCCTTTCTCCCAGAATTCCATTTAGTTTTCCTCACCTACCTCTATTCCCTGTGCAGGTCCAAGACAGTCCTTTATTAAGCAATGGTATTCATAGCATACAGAGCGGAATCCCACATCAGACTCAAGCACCCAGCAGTGTAGACCCATGTGTCCAGGCAGACAGACCCATGTGTCCAGGCAGACAGACTCATGTGTCCAGGCAGACAGACTCATGTGCCCAGGCAGACAGACCCATGTGTCCAGACAGACAGACCCATGTGTCCAGACAGACAGACCCATGTGCCCAGGCAGACAGACCCATGCAATAGGCATCTTTCTCCCTTGTGCTGCTTTCTTGAAAGTGGCCCAACAGTTTGGGAATCATAGCCCTGAAGTCACAGATAGAGAGGCCAGGGCCAGAGGCTGAAACCCTTGAACTCCTTCCTTTCAGTTTGCTGCCCTCAGTGGGATGCACATGCTCAGTTCTGTACCCCACATCTCTGGTGGTGGAAGGCCCCGTGTGAATCTTTCTGTTTATAATGACAGTTGTTTGAGGCTAGAAATACTGTGTGTGGTTCTAGAAATCCCTCTTCATCTCACATCTGGTATTGCCATTTGGGCCAATAATCCTGTCTAGCCCATTATGTATTGCTCTGTGTAATAGATATGGCACAGAAGGACTGCCTGGAGCTTTTAAGAGGAAAGCAAGTCCCTACCAGATGTAGACAATGGTTGACCATGGGGAGAGCAATGCTCCACTCAGGTCTTACCTACACAAAAGAACAAGCATGTGCATAAAAGCTTACGTTACTAATTAACATGCAAACCTACAATGTGACTCTGCTTTTACCCTTTGTCAGGATTTGAAATCACCAGCTCTTCCTTCTGTGGCTCCTCAGTCTGCCTGTCTTTGTCATGATTTGAGATGTGGACCATTGACTGGAATGCGAGAGATTGTGTTCCAGTCTGTGGTGATGCATTGTCTCTTTATGAATTGCTGGAAAGGTGGCTTGAGCTGACCTTGACATCCACTGTATCCTCTTGCCTGATGGTCTCTGCCTCCTGAACATTTCTTCTCATTTGCTTTGTCATAATTGGGGCCCCCTCAACCGCATGAGCCACAGCCCCCCCTTGCACATCTGAGCCACAGTCCCCTCTCCTTCAGCTTCCTTTCCAGGGCATCATCCAAGTTTCTGCCCTGCCATTGAGTTAAACTACACGTACTGGTATGACTGCAAACTCTGGCCTTTGCACACGGCTGAATTCACAATGTTAACTCTGCAGACTGAGCTGCGATGTTCCCTCCCTAACTTCTCCTGTCTTTCCTCCTTGACTACAGAAGGTTCCATCTATCCTTTTTCCATCTTTCCAGTGCAAAAATGTGAAGTCTGTCCTAGAACCAACCAAGCTAGAAACCCTTTGCCTTTTCTTTCCAAGGAAGACTAGTCAGAGAGCCCTGACTGCACCTCTTGTGCTCTCATCCTGAGCCCAGCCTTGCATCTCCCACTTGAAATACAGCATGAGCCTCCTCATGGCTGCCACTGTTGTCTCTATCACACACTGCTGTTCTTCTTCAACAGCTCTTGCTAATGCTGGGGCCAGACTCTGACATCCCTGCCCATACTGGATACTCTGCTCAGCCTAAAAGCACAACTCCTCACATGGCTGGTGACAAGTGCCACCCTACAAGCGTCTCTGCTGTTGGCAACCCACTTTACAGGTCTCTTTCTCTATTCCAGCCTCCCAGGGTTCTGTCATGCTGTAGACAACACCTTTCCTCAGAGTCTTCCCTGAAAACTGTTTTCCTGCACGTCTACAGGGCCACCATGATACTGTTTATATCTGGAATGTCCCCCATGGGCTCAGGCTTTGAATCCTCACTCTCCAGTTGGTGGTGCTGTTTTGGGAGGCTCTGGAAGATGTCAGGAAGTGGAAGAAGTAGATCCTACACCTGAAAGCTCTGAAATCAGGAGCACAAATAAATCTTTTCTCCCTGAGTTGTCTCTGTTGAGTACTGTGATCAGAATGATATAAATGCAGCTACTACACACCTTTGCTTCTTCGAAAGCAGGGACTTCCCTTCCTACCTAGTGTAAAATGGTACCTTCTGCTGGGGGGAGGGCTTTAAGGAGGTTTGAATGAAAATGGCCTCCACAGTCTCATAGAGAGGCATTATTGGAGGTGTGGCCTTGTTGGAGGAAGTATGTCACAGGGAGTGGACTGTGAGGTTTCAGAAGCTCAATCAGGCCTGGTGTCACTTTCAGCTGCCTCTCCAGCACCATAACTGCCTGTGTACTGCCATGCTTCCTACCATGATGACAATAGACTAAATTTGTCTGACCTATAAGTCAGGCCCAGTTAAATGTTTTCCTTTATAAGAGTTGCCATGGTCATGGTGTCTTTCTACAGTAATAGAAAGCCTAACTAACTCCTTTTAGGAGTATGTGTGTGTGGGAGAGAGAGAGAGAGAGAGAGAGAGAGAGAGAGAGAGAGAGAGAGGCTTGAGTTGACTAGAAGAGAACATTGGCTCCCTTGGAGCTGGAGTTACTGAGCCTTCTGATGTGAGTACTGGGAACTAAACTTGGGTCCCCTGAAAGAGCAACAAGTACTCTTAAGAGTTGAGCCATCTCTCCAGCCCCTTATCCTGCTTTATTTTCTTGCTTCATTTTCTAGCACACATAACAATCTCATGTTGTACTTTTTATTTATTAATTTACCTATAGGTGATAATATTAGCTCCATGAGAGCTGACACTTTGATTTGCTCACCCCTGCATCCCAGTGTCTAGGACAGTGTGCAACCATATGGGTTTGATTCTCTAGCCTCTTCCTCCAGAGAGTCCCTCCATCTCTGAACATCATACCTTTAAACAAGTATAATGATAACAATGGTGACAATGATGACAAATACTTGGAAAACTTTGACTTTAATCTTGGTATGTACAAAAATGCTAAGACACAGAGATTGTAGTTGTCCGCATATATATGTATAACACAGTGCACAAAGCAAGCACACAGGAAAAAAAATGGCCAAAGTCTGTACAAAAGACAGCAATAAGTGTGACAAAGGGCTAATTGGATTCCAAGCAGTGTGGATGACCTGCACTTCCCCACTCTCAGGAGCATCCCATTGGTGAGGATGCTGTCACAGAACCAGATGTTGGATTAATTGTTCGAACCTTTGAGGTAATGTCAACGGGGTTGTGTTGCTCAGCCCCTCCAGGCCCTACACACTAAACGTTTGGATTATTTGGCAAGAATAGAAAGTATTACTGGGAGCCTCACGGTCACTGTGAGGAGTTCTCTCTAGGAAAAGGATCTCACAGGTGCAAATGGATCTCCCAGGCCCAGGATGTGTCCGGAGAAAGGAAACCAGGAGGTCTCCTTGGTGTTGTTTGCTGCCCCGTCACACACTCTGCAATCAGGATAGCCAGATGTTCTGGAACACAGGTGCACAAGGTGATCCCATTTCCTGTGCCTCATCCTGTTTCAAGCTGTGTTGGGACATCTCATGAAATCAGACGGAGTGTCTGTGATTGTAACTTCTAAATGTCCCCCATAAAAGTGGGTTTCCCTCCTCTAGATGTCTACATGGAGTTCCTGTCATATCCCGCCGGCCCTTCTGTAAGTCAGGGCCTGATGCCACCTGAGACAGGGGCGTTAAGTTTTCTAACAGTCCTAGGTATTCAGTGTTTCTTCTAGCAACTTCTCTGCCTCAGTATACCTTCCTTCTCACCCTTGGCCTCTAATCCAACAGGAACTTGTAACAGAATCTCCTGGAGGGATTCCTAACCAGTGTCCTAGGCCCCCTTGCTGGCTTTATCTGGACACTGCAGGGTAGACTGGAAATGTGTACATCTAGAAGATTCCAGATGACGGCATTTGTGGTGCAGGGATCACAGCTGGAGAAAGGCGGTCATTATTTTGCCAGAATGTCTTTTTCTCTATCTTTCCCCCATTGTCACTGTCACTGACTGGGCTCCAGTCCTCACAGACTTCAAAACTTGGAAGACTGAGAGAGAGGGTAAATAAACATGCATATTTCAGAGTACTGAAGAGCAGCCTCAAAGTCAGATGGTCACAAAAAGAGGCAAAGTCAGCATCCAAAGGTAGCATGGCAGGCTGGTTCAACCCTCCTTGGAGAGGAGAACTCACGTCTATATAGACAAGGCCTTGTCATAGAAGAAATGTGGAACCAGAGGAGAATCAGGAAACAGCAGGGGCTGCTGGCCTGTGCCAGCCACTTCTTTCCACCTCATTCGGCTCCTCTAATAGGCACCCACCAGGGGCCAGGCGTGAGACTCTCCCTCTGTTCTGTCAAATGTATTTTAAAGTCCCTTTTACATGACACAATCATTTGTTTTCATGTTTCGTGGTCTTACAGAAAGGTTACAAGTTAACCAAGCATCAGCACACATAATTAAAGCCGGCCTATTCCAGGGCTATCCAGAAGACAGAAGCGGAACACTAAATGCACACAAACAAAAAGTTGAATGTAGACTGGGTGTGGAGGATGTCTTTCCCAGGGGTGACACAGACGGAAGGGACAAGTGTTAAATGGGTTAAGAGCCGAAAGAAAGGTGTTTGTTGGTAGAACAAGGGCCCTGTGGTAAGACTGGAAGGAAAGCAACATGGCTGGACCAGGAAGAGTCTAGGAGAAAGAGAGATGCCAGGCCATGCAAGGACGAGCAGGGCAAGGAAGGGATAACAAAAGGCCCCCATCGGGTCAAAGCAGAAAAAGGAGGCACAATCAGTTTTGCTTTTCTGAAGCATCCGTGTGGCTGCCAGGTGGAAGAGGTGAGGAGCCGTGGGTGACTTACATTCACAGGAGACCGTGACCCCACCTTAGACAGAAGTGGTAAACTGAAAGAAGTGGGGGGCAATAGCGACATCACAGTCCACACAGGTTTGCAGTGGGGCAGTTTAGAGGAGCACTCGGCTGACCCCTGGGCTCCTGGCACGGGTGTTTAAGGAAGATTACAGGACTACACGTTTGTAGGGCATTTTCTGTCATTAAAGGAAGTTTGCTGGGTGACTTTCAGAACGTTGGTCACGGCAGGAAATACCGCTCACTCTGCAGCTGTCCTCTTAGCCACCGAGAAGGAAAGCCCACTTCCCACTTAGTCTAAGGAAGGACAGCACATCAGCCATCTTTGCCCCACGCCTCCCACGCCTCCCCTGGCTCACCGTCAGACTTTGAGCCTCCGTGCTGAATTAACGCCTGTGTTTGAAGACACTGATTTATGCTGTTCCATTGGCCGATTGCTGCTGATTCTTAGTGTTACTGACAAGCCATTTCCTCAGCCTCCCCTGGCGACTGTGCCTCCCCGTGTCAGGCTGGAATGTCAGGATGATAGGGCATCTGTTTGGTGTCCGCCTCAGTTCTGGGAAGCATTGCTGTCTCCCTTCCTGAATGTTTGATTTGAAGATAAAGGGAGGATGTTCATCCCCTCCACCCAGAAACTTCCAGAGGGTTCTTACTGTCAATCTTCTCCTGCCTGGGGAAATTCCCCCCAAACAGGCTGACCACGAGTCGGGTGCCTTAGAGCAAAGGAGGAAGAAAGACTCAAGGAAAAGTCTGAGTAGTAGGTCTCTGTCACTCCACCATGATGTGATTTCCTGTTCCTCAGGCCAATATGGCAGACTCAAGACTATCAGAGACACAGAGCACAGTGAGCTGCCTGCCCATAGGTCTGGTGCCCCAAGTTCTTGGTCTGGACTGGCCATCCTGACTCTGGGACCTTAGTTAGGCTTCTTTACTCACTTAGCGGTTCTTCAACTGGAAAATGTGTTAGATGCAAGTAGATATTTAGCAACACTTGCACTTATATTCTCGTTTTTAAAATTATACCTGTAATTGTCCCGTATGTGCTCTGTGGGCTTTTCTTTTATTTAGGGATTTATTTTATTATTTTAATTTTGTGTAGGCATATGCATCTGAATTTGGGTGTGTGTGCATGTGAATGCAGGTGCCCTAGGAGGCTAGGGTCTTCAGACCCCTGGGAGCTAGAGCTATAGATGGTTGTGAACCACCTGATGTATCGGGTCCTCTGGAAAATCACCACATGCTCTTAACTGCCGAGTCACCTCTACTGTCCTAGGTTTTTTTTCCCCCTTAGAAACATTTTATAACAGTTATTGATATGGGCAGGAGGCACATAGTATGCCTATGGAGGTCGGTCTCCCCTTTCGCCATGTGGGTTCTGGGGATAATACTCAGATCTTCAGACTCAGTGCCAGGTTCCCTGACCTTCTGGGCCATCCCTTTGTGCCCTGTGCTCTCTGTCTGGAAGAATTTGGCTTCTAGACACATTGACCTTAAGCGGCACCCTTCCCCTCTCTTCTTTTCCTCACTCGTCAAAGCACACAGCAGGGCCTCTGGTCAACAATTCCAGACAAAGACTCGTTGTAAGGACACATCAGTCTTAGGGGATGTTTGGGATTTTTTAAATGATTCCCACTCCTTCCTGCAATCTTCACCAATCCCTAAAAATCTTGAGGCTCCCCAATAGAGGAGGAACTTGGCTAATGCATCATTGGAGAAGCCTTCTGTGTGTAGCATTCTGGCTAAGGCAACAGGACCCCACAGCCCTGTGTGAGGCAAGGTGTTGACTGAGGTTTCTGTCCTGCCTGATCCCCCAGCCATTCAACACCAAAGAAACACACAGAGGCTTACATTAATAATAAAGTCATTGGCCTATTAGCTCAGGCTTCTTATTAACTAATTCTTACATCTTATATTAGCTCATTATTCTTGTTTATGGTAGCCACGTGGCTTGGTACCTCTCTCAGTGAGGCATTCTCATCTTGCTTCCTCTGCATCTGGATGACGACTGCAGACTGACCGTTTCTTCTATCCAGAATTCTCCTGTTCTCCTTGGCAAGGATGTGTGCAGAGCTACTTACATGACCCCCAGCTCAGGCAGTAACATCTCAGGCCTCTGGCTGCCCCTCTCTGTTGAAGAAGAGTCACTAGGGCTTTCTGGGTAGTGTCTGCTCATGCTCCCCCTGCACTTAATTTTGCAGTAGTGTGTGCTCTCCAGAGCGTCCCATCAACCACAAGCCAAAATGATGAATGGCAACTCCGCATTAATCCTGCGGATAGCTTCATTTACTAACAACACCAATACTTACAGATTATTTTTGACTTTAAAATGTGAATTCACTCTCCAGCCCGCGTTCCTTTTTATAGATCACGTCTCATTATGTACCAGTCTTGGTTGATCCAGACGTCATTAGGTAGACTGGGCTAGATTCCAATTCACAGAGATCCACCTGCCTCTGACTCTTGAATGCTGGGATTAAAGGTATGTGCCTCCATGCCCTGCAACATTTTTTATTAAATACACCAATAGGTTTTCTTCTTTTTTCATGTACACAGCAGTTACACAGCACATGCATAAACAAACTAAGCAACACATGCAAGGATATTAAACATTTCACATATTCCAAGTTATTTAACTCGACTATATAGCCAGGTAAAGACGTTTCCTCACTTTACCAGGGGGGAAATGAGTCTCCGCAAGGCAGTGCACTTGTTCAAGGTCCCCTGTCTAGTAAGTGGTGGGACATAAACCAAGGACTTGTGTCTACACACCCCTGCATAGCTCCCTATTGTTCCTCCAGCATTCTGGAGCAGCTGACACTCTTCCCCCCTCTCATCACTAGCCCCACCCACTTCATCCTCTTACCCTAGTTGTCTTTTTCTCTTTCCTGTCATTATGCTTTTTTTAATTGATTTTATTGAGCTCTACATTTTCCTCTGCACTCCCCCCCCTTCAACTCTCTTCCAAGGTACCCATGCTCCCTCCCAATTTACTCAGGAGATCTTGTCTTTTTCTACTTCCCGTGTAGATTAGATCTATGTAAGTCTCTCTTAAGAGTCCTCATAGCCCGGGGGTGGTGGTGCACACCTTTAATCCCAGCACTCAGGAGGCAGAAGCAGGCAGATCTCTGTGAGTTCGAGGTCAGCCTGGTCTACAAGAGCTAGTTCCAGGACAGGTGCCAAAGCTACAGAGAAACCCTGTCTCAAAAAAACAAAATAAATAAATAAATAAATAAATAAATAAATAAATAGTCCTCATTGTTGCCTCTTAAGAGTCGCACAATCTCTAGGATTGTGATTTGTAGGCTGGTTTTCTTTGCTTTATGTTTAAAAACCACTTATGAATGAATACATATGATAATTGTCTTTCTGGGTCTGGGTTACCTCACTCAGAATGATGTTTTCTAGCTCCATCCATTTGCCTACAAATTTCAAGATGTCATTATTTTTTTCTGCTGTGTAGTACTTCATTGCTTAAATGTACCACATTTTCCTTATCCATTCTTCGGTCAAGGGGCATTTAGGTTGTTTCCAGGTTCTGGCTATGACAAACAATGCTGCTATGAATGTAGTTGAGCACCTGTCCTTGTGGCATGGCTGAGTATCCTTTGGATATATACCCAAAAGTGGTATTGGTGGGTCTTGAGGAGTTTTCCTTCTAGTACTTTGAATAGGGCTGGGTTTGTGGCTAACTATTGGTTAAATATGGTTTTGTCATAGAATATCTTGTTTTGTCCTTCTATGGTGATTGAAAATTTTGCTGGCATCCATGATCTCTTAATGTCTGCATAATGCTTGACCAGGACCTTCTGGCTTTCATTGTCTCCAATGAGAAGTCAGGTGTAATTCTGATAGGGCTGCCTTTATATGTTACTTGGCCTTTTTCCTTTGCAACTCTTAATATTCTTTCTTAATTCTGCATGTTTATTGTTTTGATTATTATGTGATGAAGGGACTTTTTCTTTTTTTGATCCAGTCTATTTGGTGTTCTATATGTTTCTTGTATCTTCATAGACATATTTTTCTTTAGGTTGGGAAAGTTTTCTTCCTTTATTTTGTTAAATATATTTTCTGTGCTTTCAAGTTGAACTTCTTCTCCTTCTTCTATATCTATTATTCTTAGGTTTGGTCTTTTCATGGTGTCCCATATTTCCTGGATATTTTGTGTTAAGCTTTTGTTAGATTTAATGTTTTCTTTGACTGATGAGTCTATTTTTTCTATTGTATCTTCAGCACTTGAGATTCTCTCTTTCATCTCTTGTATTTTGCTGTTTATGTTTGCATTTGTGGTTCCTGATAATTTTCTCATGATTTCTGTTTCTATAATTCCCTCAACTTGCATTCTTTATTGTCTCTATTTCAGTTTTTAAGTCTTGAATAGTTTCTTTCATATGTTTGATTGCTTTTTCTTGGTTTGTCTTTTCCTCTAATTCTTTGAGGGAATTTCTCATTTCCTCTTTAAGAGTCTTAAACATTCTCCTGAAGATATTTTTTAGGCTATTTTCTTCTACTCCATCTATATTTGGTTGTTCAAGTCTTGCTGTTGTAGGGTCTCTAGATTTTACTGGTGTCTTGTTGCTCTTTGTAGTGTTGTGTGTGTTCTTACCTTGTATACCTCTACCCATCTTTTCTTCTAATTGGTGTAGTTGAGGCTGTCTGTGACTCTGATGATTAATCTTCTGGGTACCAGTGGATCCAAGGCTCAGGTGGTTGTTCCTTGTGGTACAATCAGTGCCACAGTTCTAGTTACCTTGTTGGCCACTATGTGTTCCTGGAGGTCGTTCAGCATTCCTGGGGGTTGCTCTGGTCCATGGAGTTTGCTGTCTCAGGCCTGCTCTGGCCTAGGTTGCTGGCTCTGTCCTATTCCTGTGGAATTTGTTGCCTCAGGCCTGCTCTGGCCCAGGTTGCTGCTCAGTCCTGCTCCTGTAGAGTTTGCTGCCTCAGGCCTGTTCTAGTCTAGGTCTCATGTCATTATTCTTTTTTGACTTCTCTTGCTGCTGCCATGTGTTATCTCGAAGCTTCCTATGTGACCGGGATACTTGCTTTCCCAGGACTCCTGATGCCCACAGTCTGCAGCAAAGCCTCTACAACAATCTGGTTGGGACCACAGAGCACAGAAGTGTGGAGAGAGCATTGAGTCTCTGGGTCCATGCCCTGGCTGAGCAGGCAAGCAAGGCTCTGAGCTACCATGCTTGTTCTCCTCTTCCTTGGTGTACAATGAGAAACTCCTCCTGGGGACTGTCTTCAGTTTCCTCTGATCCTAGCCTCACTGCTAATTTAAACACATTTTTATCATGCAGAGCCCATTTCTAAATCAGAGTCACATCCCCAAGACAGGTTCCAATTAGTTCGTTAAGGAATTTAGCACATCACTTCCCAGCCTTTTGGGTGATAGTTATGACAGCTTTGGCATTTGTTACTCTCATGAACACCCTTTCTTTTAGCTCCTCCCATCTTCAAGATTGTGCTATCCCTTGGCTGCACCATCCCCGGGGACCACAGCATTTATCATCGTTGCCAAGTCAGCTTTGGAACCTCATCTTCTCATAGTCTTTCTGAACTGAGTGGCCCAAGGAGGCCATTTATAGCCTAATGCCTCTGTAGAGCTTAAAAACATGTTCTCTTGAGATCGCAAGTTCCAAGAGAGGCACACAGTATCAGGGTAACAAAGCCTGCTGCCCCGGTCTGGACCATGGGGTTCTCCAGCCTTGTTGGATGCATGCAGGTGAATCTGCTCCTCATTGCTACACCCTAGTTGCTCCTGCCAGTTTAAGAACCACAAGGGACAGCATGAAATCACATTGCTTCCTTTGTGAAACCAGAACAAATGATTTGATGCTCTCCTCAGTTGCCTCCACAGCTCCGTGTCCAACGTACAAATGAAGACTCTCAGAACCCTAAAACCGTGAGAAAGGGACAACACGAATTTAAAGAACTGTAAACAGCAAGTGCTTCTCTCAGAGACTGGGTGGAGGTGCTTGGGAGTGTTACTCCTTCTCATAGGCTAGGACAGCAGAGTAGTAAGTTTTCTTATCAAGGGCAAGGTCTGTAACTTTCTTGGACCTGCTGGCACACAGTATTTCTTGACAAACTAGGTCTTGAGAGCACTTCAGTTCTTCCATTTTGCATCAACTTCTTTGAGGTCTAGGGCCATAGCTACCATAGCTACACTTCTGAAAAAGAAACAGCAAAAAAAAAAAAAAAAAATCAAACAAAACAAAAAAAACCCTGCTAGCCATGTGTTTCTGCTTAATCTGAAAAACCCCCCTGGGCTCATGTTTATACATGTGTATGCACACACATGTGCACGCTCACACACACACACTCACAGCCTTTTGATTAAGCTATTTGTTTACCCATAATGCACTTTTCAAAACAAAGGTAAACAATGCCCCAAGGCTGATACCTAGGAACAGCCCCTGTCCCTCCATCTTGGCTCGATTTACATAAACTTGGTACCAGCTAGAGTCATTTGGGAAGAGAACTCTCAAGAAAATGCCTCTATATGATTTGCCTATAGGCAAGTCTGTAGGGCTTTTTCCTTAGTGATTGATGTGTAAGGGCCCAGCCTGTTGCAGATGATGCCACCCCTGGCCTGGTGGTCCTGGATGCCAAAATAAAGCAAGCTACGTAGGCCAGGAGGGAGGAAGCCAGTAAGCAGTGGTTCTCCATGGCCTCTGCATCCGTTCCTGCCTCAGGACTCCTGGCCTTATGCTTTGATGACAGACAATGATGTGGAAGAATAAGCTGAAATAAAGCCTTTCCTCCCCAAATTGGGTTTGGTCATGACATTTTATCACAGCGGTAGAAACCCTAACTATGACATCTTCTTTACCTGTATGGTTTAGAAGTTCAGGATTTGATGTCAGAAGAAATGGGACAAGAAACCTGGCTTTGACCTTAACTGGGTGCTTAACTTGAGACAAGCCTTAGCAAGGATTGGGCTTCCTAATACACAGAATCAAAGTTGTTCACACCACGTTTGTGAACACTAGTGTAGGCAGAGTTATTTGTCAGGACCACCAGCTCCTCAGTAAACACACAGAGGCTTAATATCAATTATAAATGTTTGGCTGGTAGCTTAGGCTTATTATTAACTACCTCTTATAACTTAAATTAACCCATATTTCTTATCTATGTTCTACCACGTGACAGTACCTTTTTTTTCAGCATGCAGTAAGCACTCTTAAAAGCCCCTTGCACACGATCTTAACTCCAGGAATCTGGGAAACTCACCCACCTAGATGCTGGGTTGGTGGCAGTTCCTACGACCCTCTTTGTTTCCCTATGTCTGCAACAACTTCCTTTCAAGTTTACCTTCTAAATATTTTTAAAATGATTTCTTTTATTTTTTAAGATTTTAATTACACCATCCTGCTTCCCTTTCCTCCCTTCAAATCTTCCCTTATGTTCCCTCCTTGTTCTCTTTAGAACTTATAACCTCTTTTTTCCATTAATTGTTGTTACATGTGTGTGTATAAGCTGCTAAACACATAAGTAAGAGAATAACATTGAGCCGGAGAGGTGGCTCAGTGTTTAGGAGCACTGACTGTTCTTACAGAGATTCTGAGTTTGATTCTGAGCACCCACATCAGGTGACTCACAAGTTCTGGTAACTGTAGTAGCTTCAGAGGACTTGACATCTTCTTCTGGTCTCTGTAGACACCTGCATACGTGTGTGTGTGTGTGTGCGCGCGCACACACACACACACATGTCCACACACATACAGGCACACAAAGATAAAAAATAAAAATAAATGTTAAAGAAAAGCAAACAAAAACAAGCAAACGAGCGAACAAAAAAACAGCTGGCTTCAGAAGGGCACGTGGTTCCAGTTCTGCCCAGGGAACCACTGTTGGTTTGGGCCCACTCCCCCACAGCACACGGCAGTTCTCTCTGAGATCGCACTGATTCGTCGTGAAGGAGTAAGAAAGACACAGCACAGCAGAGCTCTGTGTGATACAGCAGAAAGGCGGGTAAGGGAACCTGCCTGTCACATGCTTTAGGGTGGCATGGATGCCCACCCTGCGCGTACTGCTGCCCTTTCCCGAGGGTAGCTGTAACCACGTGACTTGTGGACTCAGAAAGCCGAGACAGATTCCCCAAGTCTGATGCTCAAACGCCTCTTTCTGACTCCAACCAGTGTGACCCTCCTGTGGTGACCTAACAAACCATCCCTGTCCTTCCTGCTGCCGCCCCACACTGTCCTCTCACCCTGCGGTGTGTCAGAGGCCTATCCATCCTTCTAGGCACACTTTCAACACGATTGCCTTCGGCGGCCCTTCCCCACCCGCTGTCAGCAGGACTGATTGCCTCTGCCCTGACCTCTCTTCATCTTTCCTTCCCTCCCAGGGCCCAGTCTCTGTCTTAGAGATGATAGGGAACACACGCTACCCCTTTAGCTTGAATTTCTCAAGGTGAAGTCCCGTGCTCCTCTCCTCCCTCTCTCTCTCCTCACTGCTCTACCCAATTCTCAGCACCAGTAAGTGTTTGGAGTTGAATGAACAAATAAAGCAGTTTTTCCTTTCCAACCACAACCATCACCAGCCAATTGGCACGGTGAATTCCTTTTCCCCCTGGAGGGCTGGTCTGGTGACACAGACTGCATCTGGAACACAGACAGAGACCTAAGAGATGTCAGCAAGAAGAGATTGCTGGAAAATGGGACGCGCAAAGGAAAACTCCATCAGTAACACCATGTCACAGAGCGCAGCATTAGGAGCCAGGGTTGGTGGCATGTCTGCGATCCCAGCACTGGGTGTGTGAGATGGGAAGATCCCAACTCGGGTACATAGTGAACACCCTACTTCTGAAACAAACAAAACAAAATACCTCTAAACCCATGGGTTAGTGATTAGTCACCAATTAACCTCAAAGCCCAGAACATATTTTTTTTTAAGGCTGTCAGAGTTATTTGGCATGTCTAATAAAAATCATGACAATCATACACTAATTCAGTTCTTTGGAACTGTTTTGCTCCTGCTCATATATGATATTCAAGCCAACATCCAGTGTCAAAGGAGGAGCTGGAAGGCGCAGTGTGATGGTGTTGAAAGCGCCCCAGGCTGAGGAACAAAAAGATATAGGCCCTGCAGCTTGGAAATGTAAGTCAGGACAGAAGGATGTCCTTTCTAGCCACCTCTAAGTCCCCATGAGAAGCTGCCCCCTCCCTCTGGTTAGGGAAGGTAGACATTCCTTCCCATCTGATTTCCCAACACCTTTAATCACTCTCCCAGTGCCTTCTGCTAAAGGTTCGTTGGTCTACCTACACAGTAGCACATTGTTGGCCAAAGCAAGCTTTCAAGTGACAGCAGTGAAATGGGAGCTGGGAAAACAGGGCTCCTGTTGGCTCACAGCCCCAGGTCTGACCTTGTTCCCAGTGCTGGGGTGTAACGTAGGTTAGTGGACTTCGGTGAGTCCAGACTTGGACCCCTCACTCTGCCGTTTCCTCTGTATCTTCAGCATGCCCATGGGTAAACTGAGTCTCTATGTGATTGTAGAATAGCTAAACAGACCTCCGACCCCTACTGGCCACCCCCTGTGAACCCAGGGGACTATGAGGGACAGCAGGTCATCTGCAGAGGATAGAAGGAAACCTGAAATGTCCTGTCCTAGTTCCCCAAGCCCCTGCCACCCACTGTCCAAAGCAAACACAGCAGTCATCCCAGGAAGTGATTAGATGCTCCCAGGGGGCCCTGTAAATTCCTAACTTCTCTCTTCAGGAGGTGGACGAAATGGGGTTGCTAGGGATATTTCTGTTTTTCTGTCTGTGGGTGGATGTGTATTGGAAAAGGGGAGTGTGTGTGTGTGTGTGTGTGTGTGTGTTATAATGTGCAAGCACATTATCCCCCTCCCATCTTGTGTCTTACACAACTAGTTATTTACACACCAGATGATCCCTGCAGGAAAAGGCAAGTCCCCAGCCGCTGTGGAATTTTAAGAGAGCTTCCTGGAATGCCCTTGTGGGATGTCTGGTTCTAATTGCCTTCGTCAGCGGAGCTGGCAAGCTGGCAGGCGCAATGAGAGGTGAAATTGAACAGATTCCAGTTCACATCAGACCCCCAGCCCTGCCGGAGTCCCCCAGGGCCCGGAAAAGAAAACAAATGTGGCCCAGGCAGTGGGTGGGGTAGGACGTTAGTGTGAAAGCTGGAACATGAGTTGGAACGTGAAGATTCCTGTCCCAGAGCTGTGGATGGAGGGTGGATAGAGGCTGGCTTCTCTTCTCACCCTCCGTTTCTCCTTGCCGGCCTCCTGTCCACCCCCCACCCCCCATCCCCGTCTGCCAAATGAGTGGTTTCCCAGGCCTCTTCCAAGTCTAAGACGAAGGGACAGAAGCTGGGGGTCAGGAATATTGTCTTTGGACTTTTGAGCCAGATCTTTGCTTGTTAGAACTTTAAGAATCATGGGAGGTGAGAGGGGACTTCATTCCACCTACTAGTTAGACCTAGTCCCTCTTCCACTGCTCCTCTAGGACTGACTGGAAGGTCTTGAGGTCTTAGCACAGATCTCTGCCAGGAAGAAGACAAGATTCACAGTTCCTTAGTGCCCCCTATGGGTCCAAAGGATGGAGACACTGCAAAGAGACTGCTGGAGAAAGCCCTCTCTCCCCAAACCTCCGAGCTACTCTGGCTCCTACCTCAGAGCCAGAGGGCTCAAACTGAGCCCTAATTTAAGATGAATTTCTCTCTTTTAAGCTTGTTGTTTTAAAGCACAGACTAAATTAATTTATTCAGTCTCCTCCCGCAGGCTATAGATGGAGCGCTTCCCGGGGGCTGACGGTATGTGTAGAGTGACGTGGTTTATCAAATACAGACACTTGCTGTTCATCATCCTGCCCTTGCTAGGCCCAGCCCCAGCTTGACCTCTGACCCACAGCTAACACGTGTGTGTTGCCAGGGACCAGAAGCTCCCTTCTTTTGAGTCAGCTTGTATGTGTGAGGAAGCCAGCTTGGCCTGGAACTATCCAAATCCTAGTCACAGTGACTTTTGCCAAATCGGGACAAACTTCTTTATCTAAGGAGGCATCTGTAGGCAGGCTACAGTCTGCAGGATCATCAAGCATCTTAGAGCATGCCTTTCTCTTGGCTCTATTGCTGCATGGGTCAAGCTGACCATGAGTGCCCCTGCCTTCTCAGAGCCTTCCAGAAAGGAGGTACCAAAAGGTAAGGGAAACCATGGTGCCCCATTCAATGAGTCAGCCCCCTGGAGACCCACCTGGTGGCTTTTGTTCAGATCTCCACTGCAAGGGTAACTAGGAATGTAGTCCCTGTCACCTCTCCTGATGAAACAGGTTCCCCTCCTATGCAACAGGAGCGGGCTCCGGGGCCGCAGCCAGTAGACTACGGTGCCTGCTGCGGTATCTAGGGAGCAGTGGGTACACTGCCATCCTGGTCTCTTGTGGACCGTGGCTTCCCTCTGTGGAAAGACAGAGCACAGCTGTGTGTTGCTCGTTTGATCCAAAAGAACTCCTCAGCTTCTCACACGGGGCCAGAGAGATGGTATCGGCAGGATCGTCTCTCTCAAAGCTAAAGCCCGGCAGATGACTCCTAGCCAAACAAGCCTCTGGGCCTTTCCCTAAGGAAAACCATGCCAGCTCATCCACGAGGCCTTCAACTCAGCTCTCAATGCATCCGGCTAGTGTTTACCACCTGGTCTGGGACCAGGGGGCATCTACTTTTCAAAGACTCTGGTGGCTTTGTTCTAGTCCCAGGCCCTAGAGGACATGGAGGAAAGAGCCTCACCCTAAATCTGGATACCACCCCCTTTCCCACTCCAGGCACAGTCTGTTGCTTTCTCTTCATTTGTTCTGCTGGAAGCCTGGGCCAGCCTGGCTCAAGCCGCAAACCTTTAAATGTCTAAATATGATCTTTAAAACTGTACGAGTGGAATACTGTCCTGTTGGTGTGGCTCACTTTGTCCCCCAAGGACCGGCCTCTGGTTCTCTGGTCTCCGGTGTCCTTGGCCCCTCAGACTTAGAGAGGAAGCTCATCCCTTACTTGGCCCCCTGGCTCTGAGTCGTCAGTGGGCTTGCCATTGTTTTGGCACCCTGCTCCTTAGACTGCAGCAAGGCTGCTTTTCCAAGAGGGAAACTGAGGAACAGAAAGGTTGTTTGTAATAGTTATCCATTACTCTAGAACAAGGTGTGCTGGGGAAAGAAGGACCCAGGTGAAGAAAGGAGAAAGCTTTGGCCAGCAAAGTGAGCTGCGCGTGAGAGACCATTCGTTAAACTGGAAAAGACTTCAACACTTTCTTATGGGGTTCCGTAAGTTGCCTCCCCTACAACAACCTCCTGATTCCTCAGCAGGCAAGCCGGACATCTAGCTGAGCTGTGTGTCTCTACAGAGCGTCGTTATAGTTACGTTCCAGTTGTTGCCACTCTTGTTTGATGTCACCCCGACATACCTTTACTACCCTTCCTGTGACTTCCGTTCTGGCTGCCCTTTCAGGAGACTAGAACAATCAGATAGGACGCCTCCTAGGGTAGAGTTTCCAGGAATGAAATACATTTAAAAGTAGAGACCTCTTCTTTGAAAAGACAGAAATGATCAGCTGCAACTGGTTAAAAACCATTTGTCACGAAGGCCCTGAAGCTATGTACATTTGAGGTCTTTTCTTTAGTATAATTTGGTGATTACACATATATCATGGAAGATTCTGGACTCCTGGGCTCCACAGACAGCTCCCCAGAGGCCCAGGGATTTTTTTTTTCATTTCTCATAATATACTTTTACAAAGACAAATCATCATTTTTAGCACTTGGCAAGTTGATAATTTTTCTATCTATTTCTATGCCGTTAATAGGAGATATTTAATACCTTGGAGCACTTAAAAACCTAGGATCAGGTTGTGTTATCACTGCTTTGCAGTCAGCAGGGTTGAAAGGAAAGAAAAAAAAAAAGATCTGATGTGGTACTATCTTCATTTCATGGCGGAGGGAGGCACTTCCACAGAGTGACCCCTTTCCTGTGTGCTTGTGGATATTAAAACTCAGTCAGGTCCCTGCTTTCTCTGGACTCAACTTTAAACTCTCCAAGGCACAAAATCAGAGTAGCTGAATCAGGGCAGAAGTTTAATTGCCGTGAATCATTTCTACCTCTGGATCATTATTTTCTTTACAAAAGGAGGGTTGTATACCATCCCAGTGGAAGTCTCCCAACCTCCTGGAATATGTACCTGAGCAACACAATCAAGAACGGGTCTGCGGCCACCTCCTAACAGCTATATGACGGCTTCACTGAGTGCTTCTAGGCCTCCTGTATAGGATGGGCCAAGGATCAGGATGCACAAGATGGGCCAAGGCTCAGGCTATGCTATTGGCGTTATGGTGCAAAAGGGGGTAAATTTAAACCTGCATGGACTTGAAGGTGCGTGTGTGTGTGCGTGTGTGTGTGTATGTGTGTGTGTGTGCGTGTGTGTGCGTGTGCGAGTGTGTGTGTGTGTGTGTGTGTGGTGAGAAAAGGAAAGGGTGGTGTGAAGAGAAGGTATAATATTTTGACAACTGCAAAGAGAAGAAAGGGACTGGGGACATGCAAACATTCTTTCACGCCCTGAAAAACACACTTGTGCAGCACATTCGAAGTAGTAAATTATTAGAACAAGGTGGTGGTAAGGAATTGGAAGGCATGTTCCTACTTTATACCTTTTATTTGCCTTCAAATGAATAAGTACAATTTAATTAAAATAGAATAAATTAGAATAATATAATAATGTCTGGGTCAGTGGTTCCAAGGCCTCTGAGTAGGTGAGCTGTGGTACAAGGTGGATGGTCTTTAAACCAGCTTCAGCAACACAGCCGGTGGCTGATGCTTTGATCTCAGACCTGGGCATCCGCTGCGACTCACAGCCTTCCCAAGAGCCAAGGCCAGTGGGGGTCTAGAGGTCACAACCATGTGCTACTTCTTCAAGCAAAACTGAAGTGCACAGGTACTTGCTGGCACAAAATGCTCCTCCAGCAAAGCTGCGGAACTATGCTCTTAGATTCCAGTCTTGGGCCAACCAGAGGGCACCCCAGAACCTGTCATGACGGGCTGTCAGGAGTCACTGAAGGTATCCGTGGAGACCCTGGAGGTGACCCTGCCCCTCTGATGGGAAACAGGAGGCAGGGTCAGAGAGCCAAGTGGAAAGGGTGTATATTTTAGTGTGTTAAAGATCCCCTTTGGCCACCCATGATTGTGGGGAGGGGGCGTGTTTAGCACTCGGCAAGCTCTCTGCAGAAATCCCCAGGCTTATCCCTACACACATTTCCTGTCACAGCAAGTCTGTCCGTTCGAAGTGGCCCCACGGATGAAAGCTGCAAGGAAACAACCAAGGTGAGCTCCAGGGAAGTGAGACTTCTCAGGGACTACTGGCCTCCTTAGGGACAGGGCACAGGTTCCCCACTCCCTCCTCCCTCTCTCCTCTTACTGCCTTAGCTGCTGACTTTGGGGGGTCTCAAAGTTCATGAATGAGCAGCCCTCACTACTCTGTCCCTGTGCCCCCTTCCAGGCAGCCTGCAGCTAGCTCCCGAGACCTTCAATTAGGCAGGCATCTCCAGACCTCTCTGGGGCTGGCACGGTCACATTGTTTGCATTCCCTGCCGGTGCTGCCGCTCCTGAGCCAGGAGGCACGCAGTCTGTCTGTGTCAGATTCTTATTTACCTCAGAGAAAGGACAGTCTTTTAATTCACAGCGCCCACGGGTGATGGTTAGGAAGGTGTCTTTGATCATGAATGTTTTTATGGTACTCTTCAGGTGGTGTTCTGGGCCCGTGCGGAGGGGCTCCAGGTTCAATGGTATTCAGATCGTGCTCACGGGGCAGCCGCAGTCAAGTGGGGTGGACGCACTTTTACACTGGGACAGAGATAGATGCCAGAAGGGCTGGGTGTGCAAGGGAGGGGCCTGGATGACAGAAGGAATGTCTGTGGCTTTTACAAGGTAGGTGGGTAAGGTAAAGAAAAAGCAGTCTTTGTGAGGCGGAGATGCACGCTGGCTGCTGTCAAGGTTGCTTTACTACAACACCCAGGATGGGGTGGGGGCAGTCTTAGGTGGTTTGGTGTGGGACGACAGGATGTCGGGAATTCGCCATAAAACATTCCAGAAAAAGCCAAGGAACAGACTGATTATCATAATTACTGATGCTGCTGATGGCCCTAAGTGGGTTGTTATATCATTCTTTGTGCTTTTGTATCTGCTTAGAATTTTTCGAATAAAAAGTTGGAAAAAAAAGGAACCGGGTGATAAATCCATAAGCATAAAGTCCAGGATGGTGTCGCACAGAGCTGAGGTTGTCGCAGGTTAAACTTCTTGTCAGAGGGATGGGCAGAATTTGGAAGCTCTCGGCTTTGTTTGTGTCTGTAGATCCTCTTGGGTCTTCATTCCTGTGAAAGCATTTCCCCTCACAGGGTGTGACCCACCCTCGCTTCAGACACCCATCAGGGTGGAGCTTTCAGAAGGATTCAGACTGCCAGAGCGGAAGCTGTCCTAACCCTGACCAGACCCTGAGACTCCGCTCACCCCCCGCCCCCGCCCTTTTTCCTCCCCTCCAGTGCTCCAAGTTGTCTGGGGGAAAATTACCCAAACCCCATGTAGAAAATTTAAGGCCTTGGCTGTCGTCCCATAGATGACTCCCAAATATTGCCATTCCGAAGGTGGGAGTGGAGGGAAGGCCAGAAGTTCAGAGGCAGCCCTTGTGTCGTCTGAGAGCTGGGAGCGCCACCTGCTGGCAGAGACCGGCAGAGAGAGAGGCCAAAGATGCCAGGAGTTCACCAAAAATAGGGCTCAGATCTCTCATGGAATTCAAAGATTAGCAGAAAGGAGGGAGGGAGGGAGGGAGGGAGGGAGGGAGAGAGAGAGAGAGAGAGAGAGAGAGAGAGAGAGAGAGAGAGAGAGAGAGAGAGAGAATGTATGTATGTGGGGGGGGGGGTGTCTGTAGATTTATATATAACGACTGATTTCATCCTGAGATGTCAGTGTTGTGACGTGTGTTGGGATGGTACATTTCTGTCCCAGAGCAAAGACAGTCAAGAAGAAAAGCTGGCTCAGTTGTATCCCTCCAAGGGAAGTTTCCAGATGTCCACTCATAATCAGTACCCGGCCCAGACATGAGTGATAGATGGATCTCAGAAAGCAGACGTTCCATTCGGGAAAAGGAGGCATGCGGTGTACTCAGAGCCCATCATGGAAACAACAGGTTCAACGCACAGTTTGGGGAGCCTGGGGATAAAGACCCTGTGAGTTCCTGAATTCATGGTTTCTGTAGAGAAGGAACCAAAAGTTTAATAAAGGAAATTGTGACCAAAAAAGGAAGAGAGAGAGAGAGTCTTCTAGATTGGTGGTAGAGTCTCCATCATGAGTACTGGTGCCCGCTCCCCTCCACCAGCGAAACCCAACATCTGCACCAAGAGGCTCCTGGGGCGTTTGCCCTGCCTTGCCCTGCCCCATCTTTGCCTCACCTCTTCTCTTTTCTTTCCTGAAAGCATTTCCTGACCCATAAATCTTGAGAGATTTATTGTTTCCTGAGGCATCCCTTAGTCAGATGATGTGGCTTCACAGCCCAGACTCAGAACCTCCCAGGGGTCAGGAGTCTACCGTGGGAGCAGAGTCTCTCCTAGAAAGTGGTGGGGAGGACACTAGCCTAGCCCTCCATCTGTTTCTGAGGAACCAGGGACACCACAAACTTTTCCCAGTGTCCTGTTCACAATGCGGGAACACCCCGCTCTTCTCTGTTTTCCCGCAGGCGAGGAGAGTAGCACAAAGAGGCTGGACAGAAGCGTGCAGCTCCCGCTCCTCATTCCCCCGCCACACCCCCTCATTCCCCCGCCACCCCCCCTCCTCATGCCACCCCCCCCCCGACCTGGGAAGCAAGACGGGGACTTGAATCTCCCTACTGCCTCCATCCATCTCTTCTCTCTGAAGCCTCGGCTTGTTCTAGTCTCATCTCCCGCGTGAAGCAAGCCTTTCTTAAACACAGCTCATCTCTGACGTCCACAGGTTGCCTGGAGGATACATCAAAACATCTTTCTGGGATTTTAAGCCCCTTGTGCTATGACTCTTCACCCCGACATGCTGTCCTTCCTGTTTTCTCACATGCTCTATTCTATGCTCTGTCCTTGTCCCTAACCGCACCTCTCCCATGTCTGAGTGGATGCCAGTCACACGTCACTCGCTGCTTCCTAACCTCAAATGTTAGTTCCTCTACCTTCAAGGGCTGTGATATTTTCTTTTTATGTCGAGGACTACCTCAAATGCCACCTTTTTCCTGGAAGTCTCCAGAAATTGTCTCGCTCTAAACAGCAGAATCATCTTTGGGTCTCCCCAGGTTTATTTGACTTCTGTCTTCTCTGGGCTTTGCGGGCTGCTGCGTTTGTATCTTTCTGTGTCCACAGATGATTCCCCCCTGTCTGGGGTTCTGAGCCCTGGAGAGCAAATACAGCACCCACAGAATCCTGCCTCTCTTCACCCACCCATGGACCCAGAGACCCAGCATGGTTTCCAGGGGAGAAAATTCCTCAGGGAACATCGGTGAGTGAATTTCCAAGTTATGCTGCATAATCCAATATTTTGGTTTTTGCAGTCTAGACTGCCCTTCCCAAAGGCCAGTTAACCAAGATCAATATGCCATAGAGAGACAAACTGTCCGCTGTCACTGTGTTTAGGCACAAAACCCTGGTGCTCCAGAGGCAGCAGAGCTGAGGCCACTCCAGCTCCTGATGATGCCCATTGTGGGGGCTGCAGAGCTGGTGCTCCTCAGTTTGCAGAAAGAACTCACTCCAGAGCCAGGGGCTGATGCTGAGAGGGTAGGTCCCTGAGAAGGTCACACCGGAGGAGCCCCAGGAAACAAAGAACACCTGCTGTCCCACCCTTGCTGGGAGGTGGGAGTCCTTGCAGCTTTGGTGATACGGGTGTCAGCAGGATACAGAGTTCTGGTCCTGCCTCTGACATGATCAGCGCTCAGACCATAGCGAGTTCCTTTCCCATCTGTACCACACATCCTTACGGCCTGTGTGAGACTGAGATCCTAGGATGAGGAGGACCACAGTCAATAAACAGTGTTTCCTATGAAGCCCTTCCCACATGTGTACCTTCACTGATAACACAGTTAAGTGCTTCACAGTTGTGTGGACGCCAGACTGTCCTGGTCATCCAGTGGAGATTTTTGCTAAGAACCAATAACCAATAAATACTTATATTAATGTCAGTTCATTGATCTTTTGAGGCTATTAATAGTTGTTACGTCACAAGTGTGAGAAATGAGACATGAAGAAAAAATACATTTATTTGGACCAATATTTTAATTTCTATGAATTTTTATGTATCTTTTTTCTGATTCTCTGAGCGATAGATAGTCTTTGTAGCGCAAGTAATAAAAACCCAGAGACAGATATTGGGGTTCACCCTGAAGATCAGAAAAGCAAAACAGCCAGCCACTGGCTCTTACCTCTACCGCAGTCCAAAATAGTGTTCCTGTCTCCAGGAATCCTCAGAATGAGACTGACTGAGAGCTGTCTCCTCCTGTTTTATATTCTTTTCTAGTGCTGGGATTAAAGGCGTGTATCACTACAGCCCTGTTTCTATGGCAAACTAGTGTGGCTACTGGGATTAAAGGTGTGTGTCACCTGATCTGTATGGCTGACCAGGGCAGCTGTTTTACTCTCTGATCTTCAGGCAAGCTTTATTTATTAAAATACAAATGAAATATCTCTACAAATCATTGTAAGCAAATATTGGAAAAAAGAAAAGGCCAGGTGGTGGTGGCACATACCTTTAATCCCATTAATCCCAGCACTCGAGAGACAGAGATAGGAAGATCTCTGTGAGTTCGAGACCAGCCTGGTCTACAGAGCAAGTTCCAGGACAGGCTCCAAAGCTACACACAGAAACCTTGCCTTGAAAAGAAAAACAAAACAAAACAAAACAAAAACAAAAACAAACAGTCAGAAAACAGAAATAAAAAAGAAAGAAAACAAAACATTAATGAAGGAAAATAATCTTCTACACTCCCACGATCCAAAAATATCTGTAGGTCCCTAATATCTTTACGTAAACCCATTGACTTTGGCTTATTTTTACAAAACGACCATGTGACAATTCTTGCTTAGAGATCCTGGAATTTTGCACAGACAATACTGTGAACCCTCCTCCAGCCTGGCAATACTCTACTCTGCATTGTTAAGCTGTTCCTATAATCCTAACACACAATCACGCTGTATTTCATTTTGCTAGCCCCTGTGGTTTCAGAACTACCCTGTTTTCATGCGCTCCTCAGAGTGGCTCTGGGTGGCGTTTCTATAACTGGGGTTGCACAAGGATGTGCACCCTCTAGAGATGGCTGGTGCTGGACCTTGCTGTGACCAAGCCTTCCAGCTTGCCTCTCACTCCTGACACACCAGCTGAATGATAGGATGCCAAAACCTAAAGGGGCCCTACACAAGAAGATTTATGAACCCTAAGAGATGGGAGACCAAAGTCCGCAAAGGACAAGGGGTTTTCTGCAATTCCAAGGTGAGCTGGCAAAAAAAAAAAAATGTGAGCTGAAACGTGGGTGGCTACCTGCCCAGCAAGCTTCTCCACAGTCCACTGCCTCCCTTCAACCCAGGACCCTGAATTCCATTGCCCAGAGACATGCTTGGCAGGTCATCACACTTCTATACAGCCAACATGGACGGACTGAGCCGGCATCTGCACCAGATAAAAAGTCTGTATTCAGCGCACCCCAACTCAACCAGGGCATCGGCTGTCCATTTCCTTCACAGACAGAAATGCCCTCTCAGGGTTCAAACCTTGGCTTTAAGGGGTGGAATGCAGACAACTGAGAAAAAGCAGCACACACTAAACCTCCTAAAAACTGGGGGAGTGGGGTGGGGGGCTTGGGGGAAACTGCACTAAAGTGGCTTGCAGGCTCGGAACTTCAAACGGTCTCCAAACGGCAGATGCAAACTCCATTGCCTGCTCCCCACCCCCGGCTGAAGGGGGCAAGTTCCCATCTTGGCTGTGCTTCTCCAGCAATGGAGCCAAATATTGTGTGCCTGGCCAAGGTAAGTTGCCCGCGGCTCTGGAGAAAGCTTCCTGGTGGGGACGGAGTGGGCCGGGGAGGCCCTGCTTATGCTGACAAGGCACTCAATTAGGGTATTACACGCCTCATTTAGCACGACTGTGCAAAACCTAAAAGTACTAATAAATTTTCCTTCTGGGGTCAGGAATCATAAAAGGAGAGATGATCAACCATTAATTAGCGGGGCAATTACAGCTTGATGGTTTCTGTTCTATCTCCGTCTCTCTCAAATGGCACAATTTGTTCCAAATGCTTTTTGCAAAGCAGTCTTTCTTGGCGGTGGGGGGGGGGTGGCATTAGCCAGGAAAAGTTCCTGTCCCCTGGTCTCTTGCCTGGGTGTAAGTGTTCTAGAAGATCAGCCCTGGGCTTTTGATCAAAAGGAAACCTTGTTCCCCTTTCTGTGTTTATTTCCCCCACCCCGCAAAAAGCCTGAGTGCCAAACAGGACCTCACTCATAGGAAAGAGCATTGATTCACTCTGGAGTTCTAGGGACACCTGGATTATTGTCAGGCCTTGCAAAGCAGAGCTGTGTGGGATGAGGAGACTCAGTCTTTCGAGTCCACCAGGGATGGCCTGAGGACCAGCCTGTCACTACCCTCTGCTTCCTTTCTCTCCCTTTTAAGGGCACTTAGTTTTACAGAATAGAAAACTGGGTGAGGGTTTTGCAATTCTTAGTTGGAAGTCTTAAACATACCAGGTTCTACACCGGTTTTGGTGCCCTCATAAGCGCTGAGTATAAAGAGAAATGGTGGTTAAGAATCGCTGGAGCGATGGGTCAGCAGATAAGAGCACTGGCTGCCTTTCCAGAGGACCTGGGTTCATGTCCCAGCACCCACATGGCAGCTAACAACTGCCTCCAGTTACAGGCGATCTGGTACCCTCACACAGACATACATGCAGACAAAACACCAATGTTCATAAAATAAAAATAAATAAATAAATAAAACTTAACAAAAAAGAATCGTGGGGCCAGCTGGGAATGGTGGTGCACACTTTTAGACCTAGCACACCAGAGGTAGAGGAAGGCAGATCTCTGAGTTCAAGAGCAGCCTGTGTCTACAGAGCCAGTTCAGGACAGTTAGAGCTACACAGAGATACTCTGTCTCAAAACAAAAATGACAAAAGAACCATAAAGTTAGCAAGAGGACTTACTTAGCAGGTAAAGAGACTTGCTACCAAACTTGACCTGATTTTGACCCCTGAGACTGAGGTGGTAGAAAGAGACCTGTGGGTGTCCTCTGAGCGCCATACCTAGGCTGGGGCACTCACTGTCCCTCACTTGATAAATTAATAAATAAATGTAATTTAAAAACAAACAAATAAGCAAGGCAACCAATAAAAAAGAGTGGTCGCCGTAATGTTCTGATATCCTCAGACCTCTTCTGGGCTTTGGTTGATAGGGCAGGTGAGTGCCCCAGGAACCAGAGAACAGATCTAGACTTCCTGGGATAAATGAAAGAAAATAGAACTGGAGGAAGGTTTCCCTTCCTGTGGAACCCTGCGTGTTTCTCTAGGGCGTGGCTTCAGAGGTATAAACACCCCCAGATGTTTTAAACCTTCCCCCTGTTGTATATAGTCATCAAAACAACAGGAGTTTTTGAACCTTTCTTCCCTACCCCCACTGGGACTTGAAGAACCTACCTTAAAGGACTTCCACTTGTCTCCCCAATAGCTCTGAGACATAGGGCTCAGGGCCCTTGGTCAACCACAAACACTCTAACTTTAAGGCCCCACACATTTCTGGTTGCACAGAGTGTTCAAACGCAGATGGGGGGGGGCTGTTACCTGAGGTGCATGCACAGGAGTCCTGGGGAAGGAGGTCTATTCTGAGCTCTCTGTGGGAAGTAGGGGATGGGAGCTGTGGGAAGAACCTGCCTGTCCAGTTAACAAGTCAGTTTTCAGCTAGCAGGTGCCAAGCTGTGCTGGCCTCTTGTGCAAGATAAAGGAACCCCGTTTCCTCTTCCTCTGTCTTGAGCCTTGGCCTTTCTCTCCCAGCTCCAGCCTACAGCATCTACACTAGCTCTGCAACAGCTATTGCTTGGCTGGAACATGGTTGCTCCTACGGAAGGCCCCCCCCCCAACTCTCTCTCAGAGAACCTCCAACAAAGATAAACCACCAAAAGCCCAGTTCCGTATTCTGGGTGGCTTCTGCAGCTTCTCCCTTGACATTGCCAGTCGCCCAAGTCCCCATCCAAAGTGCACAAACCCAGCTTGTGGCATATACATCTTCACCCCTCGCCTACAGGGTACATAAGCACCCTGCTTTAGTTTGGCCACATGACTTCTCCAGCCTCAATCTCTGGGGGCTGGAGAGCTCACCTGGGAGTTGCTTTTCTCAAACTAAACCTGTTTTTTTTTTTACTTTTTCATCTAGATTACTGTGTCAGTGGAGAAACCTATTATCAGGGCACAGAAAAACTATTATCTTGGTGCTGAAACCCAGGAGGAGTTGAGCCTTCCCACCAGTGGACCAGGTCCCCCAGACATGTGGGGGGCCCTCCTCTCCCTTTATCTTCCTCTCCACCAGACAGGATCAGTTTTTGATTTAAGGTGTCACCCATTTCCAAGCCACTGCCTGCAGTGATATCAGGTATCTCTTCCCAGTCAATACCTCTTGGGGGTCAAGACCTTCCGAATCTCCTGCCAAGCTATGGGTCTGATGACTACACCAGAGCAAGCTGACACGTTTCCGGACCGGGGACCTTTGTGGAGGAGATGTCCTAGCCAAAGGCTCCCCCAGTCTCACCACTTCACCCCAGGCTATAGTGGGGGACACCTTGTCCTACTTTCTAGTCTTCAGCACAGGCTTAGAAATGGGCACCCCTGGGTCTAAACCCGATTCTCAGTCACCCCTGAAGTGTCTACTACAAAATCTATCCAGATTGGGGCTGTTTGCACCTTACAACAAAGGGTCTGCACTCCCTTACCCTGGGTTTTTCAGCTCTGCACTCCCGCCCTCCCTCTTCCTTGTTCTCTCTGATCTTCACTCTGTTGTTCACGGAGTGTTCTCTCAGTGGCACACCTTGGCAGGGCCCACCCAAAGGGTCCCACTTTGCCGTTTTCACTCACGGGGCTATCCTGGCATTTGGTTTGCTGGGATTCTACCCGCCATAAGCAGACCCACTCTCTCTGTTTCTGTCTGCTCTCCCCGCTCCTCGCTGCTCGTGCTGGGATCTGCCCACCTGTTCCATCCACAATGGAGCTGCTCTCTTTGCTTCTGTCTGCTCTCCCACCCTAAAGTGCATAAATGTCCTGTCCTTACATTTGTTACAACATGGGAGTCAAGAGTCAGAGAGGCCAGCGGCTTTGTGCCTAGCACATACCCCGTTTTCCCTGATATCTAATTCTTAATGAGGTTATTTATGGATATTCCAGGTCAGGCTCCAAAACTATACAAAACAAAACAAAACAAAACAAACAAACAAACAAAACCCACCTGTCTTGAAAAGCAAAAAAAAAAAAAAAAACCCACACACTTTATTCCTGAGTTCTTTGTATGCTGATCTGTATTTTAAAATTATACCATAATCTCTTGTAAATTGCTCATCTGGCATGATTTATAAATCTTTAGAATTTGAAACAAAGTCTGTTTTCTGGGGAAAATTCTGTTTGTCTTGATGTCAGAAAAGTTTTGTCTATTTTGTGTGTATGGATGCATTGGTACCTGTAAGTTTTCCTGTGGACCTGAGAGCCACACAAAATTACATCCGGCTCAGTCGAATGTATAAATGTATGTGGCCACTGCATGTTTGCTTCTGACTGGCCTTGCGAGTTTATTATGTTCCCAGTGTCTTGGTGATAGTTCAGCTATTGGTGTTGTAACTAGCTGCCTGGGCTCAGAATTTGCCTCTGGAATTTGTGGCCACTAAATCTGATGTGATAACAGAGATTCATATGTCATTTGGGTATCAATAATATTAAAGCTATTCTACACTGTTCTACTTTATTTTTTTTTTTTAAAAAAATCAGCTACGGGAATTGGGTATGGTTAAAAATCTGTAACCAAAAGTTAACTTAAACCATGTAACTCCAAATCGGAACTGTTCTGGGAGACAACAGGTGGTTTGCCATAATCTTCAGTACAGTCACACGGGCAGTGGCCATTTGGACTAAGGTTGGAGAAGAGAGATGTCATGTGACTTCATCACCCTCTTGATTAAAGGAGATGACATGGAGTGGGCCTACCAAGGAGACAACGGGTCTCCAAGATAGTTTGGATTAGGATGAATTTTTGTATGAGAATTCCTGTTCTGTCCTGAAAACAAGGTTTGTGCAAGGTAGAATTTAAAACAATGCTGATTTAATGAGGTATTAAAGCTACAGCCCCATGCGTTCGTGTACAGAGACGTGTCCTGCTGGCAGCCAGATTATGTAATGTAAGAGCAATCCACTTGATATTGATTTTAGAGACACTGAATTGTTTACCCTGTTGAAACTTGGTTTTGCCTTCTGCAGATTATGTTTGTGCTCTATGTCTTCATCCTTGAAATAAAAACTGAACACTGTCGGGGACCAGCCTTGACAAAAACAACTCTTGCCAGGGTAGGGATGTGGGGATTTAGAAACATTAGTAAAGAATACTAAGATGTATGAAAAATAATAAAACAGAAACCATAGACTAAGACTAAACCAGGAGTGCATCCTAGTGAATACTGATATCGTCCATGTTTAATTTCCCATACACTTTTATACCCCAATACCAAAAAAAAAAAAAAAATGGGGAAGAATTTGACAAAAGAGTTCTTTAACATGATACAAAGGACTCAAACTGCCAATTGCTTTAACACTTTGAGACATCAAGTCGTTAGCATTCTGTTGTTTAGGCAGTGAAGCTAACCCTAGACCAAGTATCCTGAAGGCAGCCTCTCCCCAGGTGACCTCGCATTACAAAAGAAGGAGCAGAAGTATGTTTGCATATCCTGACGATCTGTCAGGATGGAATGTAGCTACTTGTATGAGCCATCTTAATGTCAAAAGAACCAAGTAACCACGTGTGAGTCAGGTTGTCACTTGTCAACCATTCTGAGCAACTTCCAAACTCTCTGACCATTAGGCAAGGTGGAAATAGGCTCACATTTTTAAGCCTTCACAGAACACCAGAGACTGGGGTATGTCTATCTTAAGATGCAGCAAGATGGTGACCTAAGCAGTCTGGTGAAAGATCTCTCCACCTAAGGTCTATTCAGGCTTATAGAGATCAATTTAGTAATGTATGTCTAACCTCCTTGCTTCTGCCAACATTGTTCAGCTATATCTAGTTTGGTAAACTAAGTCATCCAGAAAACTGTTGTGTTACATAATGGTAAACTATAAAAGGACCAGGGAAGTTCCCAGTCTCTTTGTGGACTGTGTTTATGAGTTAAAAGTCTTATCTTGATATTAAAAGATCTTCACTTCAGAAATTGTTATTCCTTAGCACTAAACTTAACAGGGATAAAGCTATAAATTTCCAATCTTAGAAGATGTACATGTCAGACACCTCATAAAGAATCAAGGTTGATACGTTCAGATTTAGTTTATATATATGTTCTCAAAGTTAAGCCTAAAACAGGTAACTAGAGACAAACAACATTTGTCTAGTTTAGATATACCTAACAGATAATGATCCTCAAATGGTTCAGAGATCTGAGAATATGACATTTAAAATGTTTAATAAAAAAGGTTTTCATGACAGAGACATGCAAGCACCCCTATCTCCTCCAAAGAAGATGGATGTATAGATGCAAAGAACTTCTACCGGGAGCTTGTTTTAAATGTAGCAAATCCAGTCGTGGAGTGGAAAAAACTGCCTTTCACCTAAAATTCTGCCGAGGTCCTGTCTAGACTGTGGATAAGCAGGACACTAGAAAATTGATCGCCCTGCTTTGCCTCGGCAAGGTAGGCCAGTCCTCCTCAAGTTCGTACTCCAAGTCTGTCAGCTAAAGACTGATGCTGCCCTGGGACCTCTGTCTCTAATGACCATGGAGGGACCTAGAGTTTGGTTGGAAGCATCACCCCAGCTCCTGGCATCCATATATACAAGGAGTCTGTAATGTTTGGTTGGGGAGTCAAAACCCCTTCCCCTGAGAGTTGCCTCAGTCCAAACTCCACCTCCAAGAAAGCCCACCAAACAGTGACCCCTCCCCAGGGAGGGTCAAGAAGATTCCCACAGGCTATTTAAACTGCCTCCCAGAGAACAAACACGTGGTCTCTCCGGTTCTCCTTTCCCGTCTGTGTTTTCCTGGGCTTGTTGCTTGGGAGCGCTGGCATCCATTAAACCTGGGCTTTTTTTTTTTTTTTTTAATTTGGTCTGATTTGGTCTAAATTGGATTATTACACCGGCAGAGAGGCTTATGGGACCAGAAAATCTTAACACCTGGGGTAGCTGTCTAGGTAGCCAGTAAGTCCCTGCCATTTTTAATAGATTTAGAAGCTGCGTCCCTTCTGCTTACTCGGGTGAACTTTATCCTTCTCAGATCTGATGGCGTGGGATGACTAGCATTGCCAGTTTAACAGCTCTCCCTGTGATCCCCCAAGGCTGCAACCACTTTGGGAGTTTTTTTAGGTAGTTCATTATTTAAGTTTCATGTTTAAAAAAAAAAATACAGACAGGTTTGCCTTGCTCACAGGCTTCATAGTAAAGGATAAGCAAGTTTCAGGTGTAACTTCCCACTACAGGATCACAGAAGATGATTTAAGATATAGAAATGTAAGTTGCAAAGGTATAAGTAAACGATTTAAGGTATGTAAAGATGTTTTAGACCTCTGTCCCCTTTCTATGCTATCGTTACATGGGGATTTCAGAGGTTCAGAGTTGTAGCATTGATAAATAGACTTCTGATAAACCGATGGGGCACTGACTATTTACTATTCAGTCACAAGCTCAAGGTTTTAAGTTCCCTTTGGTTGGAATTTAAATTCCCTATACTTAGAAGACAAGTATAGACTTAAAGATGTGTTTCATTAAGCTAAAACATATTCATGCCTTTTAACCCAAAGTCATAACCTTTGCTAAGGCTAAGGCAAGATGTAAGTCTGTTCCAGGTATCTTGCAGACATCTGCATGTTGCTGGGGAAAGAGTGCTGTTACTGTATCAAGGAATCTTGCCTGGTGGAAACTAATAAAGAATTTGAAGAATGTTATCAATACAACCAGGGTATATCTCTGTTCTATTCTTTCTGGCAGTCTTCACTCTTCCCATGGCTAGCCCCGTTCATAGGGCTGGTGGTAATAATCTATCTTTTTTTCCCTCCTAGCAACTTGCATTCTCCACTTCCTCCAGGAACAGATTCCCGAGGTCTCCAGGACAGCAGTTAACCAATGCTTCTTCACCCATACCTCCTGCTGAGTGTGAGCCCACCGACTCCTGCCTGACTTCCTGTCCTCAAGTCGTCCCATGCCAACAGGGAGTAGCCAGATTTGAACTGGCGCCTGTGTATCAAAAAAGGTAGGGAAGTTTGGCTGGAACTTTCTGGTCACTCCAGTGAAAACCCCTTTCTTCTCTCTCCAAACCCTGCCCTCTTAGAGAATCTCCAACAAAGGTAAACTGACAATAAGCCTAGTTCTGCAATATTGGGAATGCAGCAGCTCCTCCCTTGAAGCTGCCAGCAGCCCAAGTCCCACTCAAAGCGTTAGAATTGGGCACAAACCCAGCTTGTGGCAGACACGTCATCACCCCTCACCTCCAGAGCACATAAGTGTCCTGCTTTAGCTCGGCTATGTGACTCTCCTCCCTCTTCTCTTGTCTCAATCTCTGGGGGCTGGAAAGCTCACCTGGGAGTTGCTTTGGTGAAAATAAACCTGTTCTTTTACCTTTTCAGTTTGGCTTCATCTGGATTACCACGTTGGCAGAGAAACCTATTATCAGGGTACAGAAATCCCATTTGCTATCATTGATCTCCATCAATGCAGGCACTGTTTCTCAGTGGACCTGGAGACCCAATGCATTCTACAGATCTATTTACAATGCTTTCCCAAGACAGTCGTTGGGACGCCAAGTCTGATGTCTTTCCTCAGCTCTTCTGGGCTCTGAAACATAGCACATCTCTACAGTCGTCTGCCATTAGTCTCATCTCCCACCAGGCTCCCTGCGGCACACTGGGTGTCTTGCTTGTCTTTAGCGCACTTGCTTTGGACTCTCTAGCCATAAGTGAGTCCCACAAAAGCTGATTCATCCTTTAAAACTCAGCCAGGTGGGCTCTACAGTGCGGGCAGGGGCAGTGTGTGTGTGTCCTTCCAGACTGTGAACTCCATGGAGAGAGGGGTCTGTCTTAACAGACTTTGAGCCTTCATTCCTGGACACAGGGCCATTATCTGTATCAGCATCACATACGGAAGTGGTGACATTGCATTTTAATACTTTGCAGCAATCTCCTGAGCTACTCAAGAAACCTTTCATTTGAGTCACTAGACCTACTTCCCGAGTATTGCTAGTTATGCAACTTTTTAATTTTTTATTGCTAGTTATTGCAACTTTTGGTGTCCAACCAACTGTCCCATAGGCGCCTTAGCCTGCAACACAGGGTCGAGACACTCATCTCTCTTTCTGATGGTAGCAGCCAGTAGACACCTGCAGAACAGGTCCACACTGAGCTCTGAGTGAGCCAATGGACACCCTAGCTCAGAGCAGTTTCATCCCAGGCTGTCGATTGCATTGGTTGAGTTACTCAGTCTAGGGGTTTGTAACCCACCCTGCAATCAGTTATTCCAGGGTCACAGAGGGGCGCTACCTGGAAGGGAATGAGCTAAGACAGAAGAAGGAGGCCAAGCAGATTTGTCAAAGCCTCCGTTTATTAGGGACGGGTTACAGTTTATATATGGTAAGGAATGGGGGGCAGGGCAAGGGATCTCGCCACGTGGTCCCGGTCACGTAGGCCAGGTTACATTCGGAAGGGTAGGCCAGAAGTCACAAGTTGCCACACCTAGTTCCCTGGATAGCTGGAATGTGAGGTGCGTTCCGCTAACAGATAGCTCTCTATCAACAGCTTAATTGGATGTGGGGCAGGTTTTCTCAATAGAACATAATTATGGGTGTGAGGTTCCCTGCAGACTCCCTAGGGTGATGGTTCCTGTAATTTTAGGGGGGAAATGGCTCCTGACACCAGGCCAGTCGTCACAACCTCTGGGATGGGTACAAGGTCAGAGTGTTCCTAAACTCTCGATTACAAGTCGAAATCAGGAATCACCAACTTAGTCTGAAATGCTGAGACTGGCCATAAGCTTGTCATCTCTCCTGAACACAGACAGCCCTTCCCAGAGAAATTTCGATGGGAATTGCTGCCACATCCCGGCCACTTGAAGGGGTCAGAAGGAGGCAACTCGGTTGACTTTGTTAGCCAAGGATGCCAACAAAAAGGCAAGGTGAGGATTCTGGGGACATTTCTCCTCACAAAGCTTGGGATCAAAGGACGAGGATGAACAACTCAGAGTGTCACTTTTCTGTGAGATGGATTCAGCAGTCATTCCTCCCCTATAGATATTGTGAAGATGGGATGGAGATGGGAAAGTCTTCTGTAAGCTACGAAGGGCAGATGTCAGCGGTTATACCTGGTTATTTTGCATTGCTGAGTTCATGAGAAAGGGGCTGTGCCTTCCTCACACCTGCAGCCCTTGCATGAGATGCTTGTGTCTGGCTCACGTCCCACTCGGCAACACGAGTTCTGAGTACACAAACGGTCGGATGAGCAAGGCTGAGAGAGCAAATGTGGAGATGACAAGGTGCTGTGAGCTCTGTGCCCCGGACTCACACCCCAAACCTCTCCGAGGCTGAGACAAATCCGGTCCTCAAGACCTCCCGGCCTTCCAGGACACAACGCACAGGGCCAGCAGCTTAGCAGAGAAGCTTCTTGGGGCCCCAGAACCTCTCCTGCAGAAATAGCCCTGGAACCAGGAAAGCGTGAGGTGTGTCCTCCTGCTCTTCCTTCGAAGACACTCCCCAAACTGGGCAGGGGCTGGCTGATAAGGACAAAGAATGCTAGAGGAAATGGGTTCCCCACCCCAGCTCTAGGGCCCACAGGTAGCCAAGTAGACCATGCTATGAGCAGCAGCCAAGCGCAAAGCCATGGGGCAGTACAATCTGGGGAAAGAGCCCCAGAACCAGGTTCAAATCCAACAGCTGCCACAGAACGGCTGTGCACACTGGGACAAATCACTTCATCCTTCTGTTTTAAAATAAGAAGAGGCTAATAACTCCCGAGTCATTTATTGGAGAATAAATGGAAAATATATTTCTGGAAACTTCCAGCACACTGTTTGGCTTTAAACATTCATTCAATTTGTGGGCTCACTAAAATTCATGTGTTACAGCTTCCCAAGGCTGGGATACTGTTCTGGAGCCCTTAAATCCTTTCCCACCCTCCTGCTGCCTGGACTGGGTGCCACTTGGTTCCACACAAGGGCCAAAACCTTCTCTCCCTCCACACCTCAGCCAAGACAGCGCACGGATCTGTATGAACTCCCTCCTCACCACACAGAAAAGCACCACATCTTCAGGGGATTTCTTTCAGCTGGCTGAAGAAAGGCAAACAGAGGAATAGCCAGCTCCTCACCAAAGGGCATCCCACGGGCCAGAAGCACCCGGGCAGCCACCGAAGGCTAGGTGCCATCCAGGGCGCGGTTCCCAGTTATCTCCCATTTCCTTGGGAGCCGCGGAGACGCGGCCTTCCCTCAAGCAGCCTCTGAGGTGGCCTGTGAAGCTTTTGTCCTTGGCAGCAGAGAAATTTCTGCTTCAGTGGCTCCAAACAAGGCTTGCATTAACTCCGGGCCTGCGAGGGGAGCACGTGCAACAAAACCCAACACCGTGTCCCAGCCCTCAGACAAGCACAAAACAAATGGTGCCGGAATTTTTCAGAATAGAATCATCCGCTCAATGTCACTGCATACATTTACCTACCTCAGAGGCTATTCAAGGCCCTTTTCAAGGGAGCGATCAATAGAGATGGATCGGACAACATCTCTATGGCAACACCTCCATTGAAAAATGATGGCCACCACAGTGAGTAGGGCGATGACCATTTTTTAAAAAATATACACAAATACAGCATGGCTCACTCCAAAAGGGTCCTCTGGCTCCCAGGCTATGAGGCTGTGTTAAAACAATACTAGAACAGCCCATGACAAGACTGATTAGGGGACAAGGCACACTGGAGAACTCGGTGCTGAGGCTTTGCACAAAGCGTGAAGATCTGGGCCTTGGGGACAAAGAAATTTGTCAACAAAATTAATATTCTCAAGCCGAAAGAGTTTATGAGGACCTTATTTTAAGTACACAACCCGAAGGATTTGTTAGCAAGAGGCCGTAAAGCAAACAGTAGCGGCTACCAGGCTCTCAAACTGTATTAAGGGATACAGAGGGGGGGCCTGGTTGACCCAGCCCACAGCCGTCTCCTGCTCTGGTGCCTTCAGACTCTAGCATCTGGGTTAAAAAGAGCCCTGGTGACCTCAGAAATGAGAAGCCACAAGGGGCTTTGTGGTTTAAAGGACTGTGGTGAGGACACACTGAAAATTCTACCCCGCAGAGCACAGTGCTCTCGCTACCTTTTTCTTACATTCCTGATTGTCTTAGATAGTAGTCACAGCCTCAGGAGTTCTTTTCCTTCCAGCTGTCAGAAAGACTAAGAACGGAAAAATATTATCTCATCTATTGCTTTGTGAGCCCTAGAGGAAAAGAGGCCAGACTCGGGGTTGGAAGGTTGTCAGGACCTACAGCAGTTGCCATGTTCCTGCTTCCTTTCCCCATGACCTTCGGCTAGTCGTTAACCTTGCTTGCCTCTACAGGTCCTTCTATAAAAGTTGAAGTACTTACCGATTGGTAGATGAAAGATTTCCAGGCGAGTGCAGAGCTTATATACAGTGCCCTTTATACCCGACACCTGCAAGAAATTAACTGTAATAGAGCGTCGGGTGGAGGATGTGTGGGCTGTGGCTCACCATGCCCTGAGTGTTTGCATTCCCGGGCTTTGAATAACCTTATTTCACCATGTCAGGGGAGAATGGGGTTGTGGCTAAGGGAGCCCCTCATTTGTGCTGTTGTTTGAAGAGCGGAGCCCAGGGTGGCTGTTTTAGAGCCCTGGATTTGCCTTAAGTGGGTGCAAGGAATGGCGAAACCCCGTACCCCCGTGTTTCCTCTGTTTTCAGACCTATAAGGCTCCTCAGACCACTCAAGGACTGATTTTTAAAAATTATTGTTATTGTGTATGTATAATGGAGGGGTACGCTTACCATGATACAGGTGTGTGGAGTTGGTTCTCTTCTTCCATCTTTACATGAATTCCAAGAATCAAGCTGAGATATTTGGGCTTCTTCAGCTACCTGTGGAGCCATCTTGTTAATCTCTATAATATTTTTCATTTGAGCTTTTTATTGTTGAAATTATTGTTACTGTTTGAGACTGGGTCTCCAGTAGCCCTGGCTATCTTAATCCCTCATCCTCCTTTCTCCACATTTAGGGTGCTGGGATTACAGGTGTTTGACACCACACCAGGCTTACAAATAGTAATTCCTTTTTTAAAAAAATTATTTTAAAGAGGCAGGGTCTCCTTATGTATCCCTGGCTGGTTTGAAACTCACTCACTATATAGACCAAGTTGGCCTCTTGAATGCTGGAATTACTGGTGAGTACCCAAGGAAAAAAAACCTTATTTTTTCCTTGTTATTGTTGTTGTTGTTGTTGTTGTTGTTGTTGTTGTTGTTCTTCTTCTTCTTCTTCTTCTTCTTCTTCTTCTTCTTCTTCTCCTTCTCTTTCTCCTTCTCCTTCCTCTTCTTTTAAATTAAAATTGAGTCTTTTGTTTGCTTGTTTGTTGAGACACATTCTCATGTAGCCAAGGTTGACCTGGAACTTTCTATATACCTGAGGGTGATCTTAAACCTCTCATCCTGCCTTCAAATATTGACTGGGATTACAGGTGTGTGCCCAGTTAATACTGGTGTGGAAGCTTTGCTAAGCAAACATGATCCTCAGTGATTTTCTGAAAAAGGATCAACTTTTATTTCTCTGTGTTCTTCCCTATCTGTTCATTCTTTTGAAATATGCAGTCTTAGCCGGGCGATGGTGGCGCACGCCTTTAATCCCAGCACTTGGGAGGCAGAGGCAGGCGGATCTCTGTGAGTTCGAGACCAGCCTGGTCTACAAGAGCTAGTTCCAGGACAGGCTCCAAAACCACAGAGAAACCCTGTCTCGAAAAAGCAGTCCTTTTTAGCCACTCCTAGAAGTTCTATGATGACTTGTGTTCTAGTTTCCAGGTGTTATCAATAGACTTCCTGTTTCTTTTCTTACCCCGTCCCCTTCTCTCTTTTTTGTTTTTGTTTTTTTCTTTTTAAGATTTATTTATTTATTATGGATACTGTGTTCTATCTGCATGGATGCCAAAAGACCAGAAGATGGCACCAGATCTCATTATAGATGCTTGTGAGCCACCATGTGGTTGCTGGAAATTGAACTCAGGACCTCTGGGAGAGCAAGCAGTGCTCTTAACCTCTGAGCCATCTCTCCAGCCCTCTTTTTTGTTTTTTTTTTTTTTGTTTGTTTGTTTTTTTTGAGACAGGGTTTCTCTTCATAGCCCTGGCTGTCCTGGAACTCACTCTATAGACCAAGCTGGCCTCAAACTTAGAGATCCTCTTGCCTCTGCCTCCCAAGTGCTTGCTGGTGGCATGTGCCACCACTGCCCATCTCAGTAAGCTCTCTTAACAACTGAGCCACCGCTTAGCCATGTACAAGCAAGTTGTAAAGGTGTCCTGGATGTGCTTTGTTCTTCCACAACTCATCTGCTGGAAACTGAATCACAGTGCATCAGAGTTGAGAGATGTGGGTGTGTAAGACGCAGGTCCTTGTGGGAGGTAGTTGGACCAGAGGTGCAATACCCTTCGAAGGAATTAGTGCCTCTTGGGCACATCTGGATTAGTTACTCTGAGAACAGATTGTTGTAAACAGAAGCTGCCCCACAGGCTCGACCTCACACTGTACTCGCACGTGCTCCCGACAGGTAATGCCATCTAGAGTGTTCTGCAGCATGGCACCTTTGGCTTGGAAACCTCCAAAACCATGAGCCAAAACAAACCTTCCTTCCTGATACCGTACCCACAGGCTTTGCCGTCGCTTCAAGGAGGCGTCCTCTGCTGATTTTTCGTGGCAGGGAGAAGTTCTTGAGTCCATTCCTTTCAACAGCGGCGTTTGTCTCACTTCGTAGTGTGAAGATGTGGAAGGGAGATGGAGATGTAGCCTGAAGAGATTCCGTACTGGCTATACAATAAGCACGGAGGATTACATCTAGACTTAGTGCCCTCCAAATACTGACGGAAGACACTGGAGCCCATAAGCTCAATTTGCAGCTAAGGAAACAGGCCCTACAAAGCATTGCTCTTTGAGTTTGCTCAGAAGGCAAAGCTGAAAAGAAGCTGAGGCGCTGGCCCTGCACCAGGTTGCTTTCTGTTTTTTTTTTTTTGTTTTTTTTTTAGGTCAACCCTACTATCTCCATCTAGGGCTGTCCTTGATCCCCGAGCTGAACTTTGTACCCAGGGCCATGTCCTTAAGGGCCACAGGATGTCTAAACTTACTGGGGACTTTAGAAATCTGTTTTCATCCTGGGTAAGATGTTGCTCTAGCCAGGGAACTGAGGGTCAAATAAATAACAGATGAAAGTCACTTGTAAATTGATAGGTGACGGGCAATTTCACTTCACTGTTAATGTGGTTCCTCCTGAGGTGCCTGTCACGTGTTCAATGGCAGCCTTTCCTCCAGACAGTTGGTGGTGCTGACTCAGCTCTGCTGCCCCTCAAGTGCCAGAAACAGAGACTGTCTGCATCCCAGGCAAGGGCCGGGTGTCTCCACATCATATTTGGAAGCCAGAAACATTTTGATGTGGGCAAAATGGGGGAGGCAGCTGCCGGGGAGCACAATTATTTCTGCATGTTTCTTATTACCAAGAAACATCTACCACAGGAATGCCTGCCATGCGAGGGCTGGGGAGCAGGGTGGGCTGATACTCAAGAGTGGCTTTGAGCCAGGATGTCTGCTGCACTGACTGCCTGTTTACTGGAGATTTGTGACAGACACTTTGACACCACTGCAGCTAAGTTTGAAGGGCCACACCTTTGTCACAGCCTTGTTCTAGAGTTGGTTGTGGCCTGGGTCTCAGTCAAGTCAGTCCCTTTGTCTAGTCCGGACCTACTGTATGTTCAGATACTGTGCTACTGTCCTCTACTCACAGGGCACACTAGCGGCTCTAGAGAAGGTCAGAAATGGCATAGGGGTCTCTAAAAGGAGCTGTGACAAGGCAAGCCGGTGCAGAGTTTCCTCCATCTTGTATTCTTTGCTCATGCCATTTCAGGTTTAACTAGAATCTGATCTCCTTGATGGAGATTTCCCATGCAAAACTACCAAATTCTATTCTAAAAACACAAGGTCAAGATTCCCAGTTAGCTTATTAGCTTCTGTGAAAAGCTTGCTTGCTCAGAAACCCCTCCAGCTAACCACTTATCTTGGCCTCTGCTACACTTCTTACTTGCTCAGAAACCCCTCCAGCTAATCACTTATCTTGACTTCTGCTAAAATGCCTGCTTCTGAGAAGCTTCCCTGCAACTTCTGAGCAAAAGCCCAGGATGTGTTTTTTGTTTTTAAAAACCCTGTGCTCTGGACACTTGGGGCTACACCTCAATCTCTGAATACCTGGGTATAGTCCCAGCCAGCTAGAATAAAGGCTTTCAGTTATTATTGCTGGTAGACTCCGTGTAACAGAACAATACTGAGAGAGCAGGACACCAGGAAGCCGACAAAGAAGGCCCCATATTCAGAGCTCTGGTCAGCTGATCATGGATGCTCTGACACTTGGACACCCTCTCTGGGCCTCCAGAGATGAAGTCGCCATCTGTGTCTGCTGTGCCCTGGCCATATGCTGTAGGACAATGGCCTTTTTTCCTGTCACTTGTATTATTTTTAATAAAATGCAGATTGGCCAGTAGCCAGGCAGGAAGTATAGGCAGAGAGACGAGAACAGGAGAATTCTGGGAAGAGGAAAGATGTGGTCTGCAGTCCGTGGAGGGCGCAGATGAGACTGCCTTGCTGATAAAAGGTACCAAGCCAAGTGGCTAACACAGATAAGAATAATGGGCTAAGATAAGATGTAAGAAAGAGTTAATAAGAAGCCCGAGCTAATAGGCCAATCAGTTTATGACTAATGTAAACCTCTGTGTATTATTTGGGGCTAAAAGATTGCAGGATCAGGTGGGACAAAAACCCCTGTCAACAGCCATGAAGTGAGTGGGAGAGGTAGGAGGAATGTTTATTGTGTTTCATTTCAAGCAAACATTTAATGAGTTCTTCCCATGCATCAAGTACTGTGAGGACCCAAGGGAAGCTTTGGGCATCAGGAATAGTAGACACAGACCTATGGATTCCCTACCCAGAGCCACTACTGGACTGGAGGTCCAGTTTGTACACATGTGACCTGGGAACTATGAGCAGAGGGGCCTCTCTGGAGCAAGAGGCATGGGGTTTGTTGATCCAAGCACACAGCTGGGATGCTCAGGGAAAAGAGCAGCTTCCCACATCCCTTACCCACCCCACCAACTCACCTGGATGGAAGAGGAAGGCCTGGGGTGGGGGCACAGGGGTAGGAGGCTGGCTCGTTTGAGGAGCCTGATGATTTTACTTTAAGCTCCTCTAGTAGGCCCTTCTAAGAACCTCACACAACTGTGCTTACTTGCTGCTCAAAATGTAGCCTCTGCTGCTGTTGCCACCTTTATAGAGATGGCACGTCACAGAGAGGCTGTCATTCCTGAGAGACAATCCGGAAGTCTGGCTTCAAATTACTGTGTGTGTGTGTGTGTGTTTGTGTGTGTGTGTTTGTGTGTGTGTGTTTGTGTGTGTGTGTCTGTGTGTATGCGTGTGTATGTGTGTGTATATGTGTGCCTGTAATTAGTTACTGACATAGAGTTTATATAGCAGTTGGTGCTGGGCCTGAGCCAAAGGCCACTGATCTTGTACCCAGACTGCCATGGGGTCCAAGGCTGAGATGTGTTAGCCTCTGCAGAGGTCTGGCTGTCATCCTTGCTTCCCTGCCTCTGCCTCAGTTGCATCCCATCCTCTGTCATTCATTGCTACTTCAGATATTGCACTTGTCACCTTCCCACAATAGTTGGAGCGTGAGTTACTGCATAACAAGGAACTTGGGGGGGGGCGTGGAATCACAATTTATATTTAAGCTTCCCCTGCCATAAGCAAAGCGAGAAAAGATCATCACACTTGCTGTCACTTGAGGTGGGTAAGAAGGTGACCACAGGCACAGCAAGGGTGTCAATCACTAGGCAGTGGTCCATGTTCTTTCTTTGTCCTCGTAGCTGACTGGAAGTGGGCCCACCTGGAGGTTACAGAGGGACTCCACTACCTTCTCCCCAGGAGATAGTGCTTAGAACCTGATGTGGGAATGAGGCAGGATGTGACCTGGGCTCTGTCACCACCCTTGACTTCAATAAGATGGCCAGCATGCTCACTCTGGCCCAGAGAAAGCAACAAAGCAAGTAAGAGTCTTTCATGTTGGAGTCAAGCCTCACTTGCTTGACTCCACACTGCATAGGCCACCCCAAGCAGAGGTCTGGACTTAGTCAGCAGTACAGAAACTAGGCCCATGCTGCCGGCTGTCACATCTATCACCTGGACTGCCACCAAATTAATTTGTTCACAGCCCCATAGAGCTTGGATCCCTGCCAGACACACAGATAGTGCTCCTGGGTTGGCAGTGGTGGTGTTGTCTGGGAGCACATCTAAAGAGAAGCTCTCTGGTTTCAGCACATGCTCAAACCCATGATGAAGCTAGTGATGCCAAGAGATCAGCAAGAGGGAGGAGAAAGAGGCAGAGCCACGTGGTTCTAAAATCAGGTCTCCACTTGGCTAGTTTCTGCCTGGGCCTCTGAAGAGACTTGGAGCGAATGCAGAAGAAAATATGAACCAGCAGCCGGGACAAGAGGACTCTACTCTGAAGTCTGAGATGGGAACAGAAGGTCAGATCAGAGATAGCTGGGGCCACCAGTCAGATCTCTTTTTTACAATGTCTCCATCCTATTGTGAACACATGGGATTTGGTCACTAGGAGAGAGAGATATGGTTGCCTTTGAGGGCTGCATGAGCCTGTTATTCTATCCTTGCTCTTGAATGACAACCTCTTCAGCCCTCACAAGAGAGTCTAGGGCCCAGATTCCAAGCAGCCTTGCTGGCCTGGCTCCCACTGGCCCCTCCCTGAGAAGGCTCTGATCTCCTGCCCAGCTCCCTGTAGACTCCAGGGTTACAACGTGAGGCGCTGGTTCAGCTCTGACCTTATGAGGCGCTGCCTTCTGGTTAGCAGGTGCGATACTTTGGTTATCTTCTCTTAGGCCTCCAGGACAGAGGGGGATGATGTGTGTCCTCTCTTAGTTAGATTTTCTATTGCTGTGAAGAGACACCATGACCATGGCAACTCTTATAAAGGAAAATATTTAATTAACTGGCTGACAGTTCATAAGTTTAGTCCATCATCATCATGGTGGGAAGCAAGGCAGCATGGTGGCAGACATGGTGCTAGAGCAGGAGCTGAGAGTTTTACATCTTGGTCTGTAGGCAGCAGAAGCAACTGTGTGCCACACTGAACATAACTTGAGCATAGGAGACCTCCACAATGACACACTTCCTCCGACAAGATGACACCTACTCCAACAAGGCCACATCTCCAAATACCTCCCTATGGGGTCCATTTTCTTTCCAATCACTACAGTCCCCTAGGCTCTATTCTACTCCTTGTTGGCTATTGGAACTGCCTTGAGCCATGAGCCTTGAGGCTCACAGAAGATCTTGGACTGTTTTTGCTACTCTTATTGAAAGCCTGAGACTACACAATTTGTACAGAGAAGTTTATTACTTAGACTTCTTGAAGCTTGGAAGTCCAAGGTTTAGGGCTCTATATGGGTACAGTCCTCTTGCTGGTAGTGACTCTGTCTAGTGACACATTCAAGAGACAAAGTCACAATGCCCTGGACAGCAGATCCTTCAGATAACCTTCAACCCAGGAATGAACAAGTCTGCTCAGGAGAGCCTCTCAAAGTTCTTGGACTCATATCTCAGTACCTCAAAGTGGGGATTAAATGTCAGCTTGGGTTTGGGTGAGAACAATGGCCCCATATCTTGGTATAACTGAGACTCCATCTAGGTCTGGTCAAAGGCTTACTCCTCTAGGACACTACCTCCTGTCACCCAAAGTCACTAACAGAGAGTGCCCTCTCCCTCCTCTTGGTCTGTGGCATTTTGAACTCTTCAAGTGACACTTGGGAACCTGCTTTGGTTGAAATTAGATTGCGTGTGCATATGCCATCATTCTTGAGCTTTAATAAAAAGATTTTTCTTAGAGAATACGTGAAAGGACAGATGTGTGTGTGGCTGACTCCCTGCGCACCTCCAAGGAAAGCCCTTCCTTCCATTTACTCAGTAACACTCATTGCCACCCCTGTATGCTGGTTACAGACGGTCACAAAGGTTCACACCCACAAGGAATTACAGTTAAGAGGAAAATAAACACAGTAAAGGGGAGACAGCAAACAAAGCCACATCATAAAGCAAACAGGCAGATAGATGGCAGCAGCCACAGAGAAATGCAGAAGACCTGAGACAGGGGCATGATTGGGAACCAGTGTAGGTGGGACAGAGTAAGTAAAGGACCGAGCGGTGAGAGGTGATGGCCACAAGACATGCAGGACACAGTGGGTATTAGTGGAACAGGAAGCTACGGTGTCTTGTCTGCTGCATCACAACATGGAGGAGGGAGAACAAACTCGGTTTTCAGCCAGCAGCTCGGCCCCTGACAACTCGTACCAGCAACATCAGCACTAACCTACTCCTGAGACCCAGCACTCAGGGCCCCATCACTACATAGAGGCCTCAGCTCTCAATATGTGTCCTAGGGACTAAGATTCCAAAACATGGTTTTGAGGGGATATTCAAGCTCTCGCAGAGGTCTAGATTGCATGGTAGGCTCCATAATGTCCCCTGTGATATGCGCATGTGCTGGTCTTCAGAACCCATGAACGTTGTAAGGGACCAGGGTCTTGATACACGATTGAGGTCAAGACCTGGCAATGAGGGAACTATTCTTGATGGTCATGCTGTGCCTGTGTTATCTTGTGAGAAAGGGATGGAAGATGTGTAGAAGTCGGAGAAGGGGGATGTGGTGATGGAGTCAGAGGTCAGAGTGATGTGGCCACGCAACAAGGAATGTGGGCAGCCTCTAAAAGTTAGGAGTTAAGAATGGATTCTCCCCAAAGCCCTCTGAAGAAACTAGCTTTGTCAACACACTGATTTTTAATTCCAAAAGACTTCTGACCTACAGCATTGTAGATGTGAACTCAGGACTGCCTTAAGCCAATAATGTTGCTGTTTCTCACAGCAGCAGAAAGAAACTAAAGTGACTAAAGAAATGGGAAGTTGGGAACCTATCAACCTGTAAGAACCATTGGGATCACTGTAGGAACAAGCATGGATGGAGATGATGTCAAACCCCAGAGAACTAGAGTTGGGGTGACAGGAGGATGAGCAGAAGTGACAGGTCAGGGCATGCTGTCTGGGGGCATCCAGACCACGAGGGGGAAATATATTGGGGCTGGAGAGATGGCTCAGTGGCTAAGAGCATTGGCTGCTCTTCCAGAGGACCCATGTTTGATTCTCAGCGCCCACATGGTGGCTCACAACTGCCTGTACTCCAGTTCTAGGGGATCTTCATCATGAGTACATCTGTCAGGATAGTCATGGCTGCTGAGTACACACACAGTGGTCACAGCAGTACTGGTATCAGGAACCTGTTGGGCAAGCTGTGTTATTCCTGTGACAAAAAGAACTTATAAAAAGTTTCTAGGAAAACCCGTGATGGAATCCGTACCTTCCTAAGTATTAAAAAAAATAGTCTCTTTCTCTTCAAATATGATTCTAACTGAGTGTGCAGGATGATTGCTGGTTGAAGCTTCCAGGTCAGCCTGTCTCTACAATGACTTCTAGAACAGCAACATGTTTAGGTGGAAGCCCTATCAGTGTCCATATATACCCAAAAAGTCTGGGATGTTTGAAATCTCCAGCTCAGAGCCCCATTCCAGATCCTACCCTCAGCCCCCCAGCAGCATCTCCCTTGAAACTGCCCTCTCCAAACCCCACCTTTTGTGCACCAAGCAGAGGCCCCTTCCCTGGAACTGCCCTCCTCAAACTCCACTCCTGAGAAAGCCAGCCAAAAGTCATTCCCTCTTTGGGGCAGCTCAAGACCATACCTAGAGGCTATATAAGACCAGGTCACCATATTTGTCACGTGATACCTCTCTCGTCCTCCTGAGGGTCATCCAGGAGTGCTTTGCTCTGTTCAGTAAACCTGGATTTGTTAATTCAGTTTGATTGGTGGCAGTGGAATAACTGGGGTTTCAAAACTTAAAAAGAAAAAAAAAACGAAAGAAAACATCTCCAAACTCAACTCTCATCCCAGGACACAGCAAGAATTGTGGAGCATTTGTTCTCTATTGAGCTGCAGATGAATCTCTACCAGCTGCAGGGCTGAGTAGATATGAAATCTTGAAATCATGACCCTCCCCACACAGGGGTCCCTGGAAAAGTTCTAAGAAACATTTTTATCCTGTCAAAATCTATAAAAGTTGTGTTTTTTTTAACCCCGCCCCTCCCACCAACCTTTGTTTACACAAAAACTCTGCTGCATTCTCAGAACATAAGAGTATTCTCTAAGGATTCATGTCACGTCAGTATCCTGGGGCCAATGCGTGCTTTGTCCTAGCAGAGAAAGCAAGAAGCCCTTCCCTGGCATACATGGAAGACAGGGCAGCCATCGGCAGACAGCTCCAGGCAGACAGGGCAGCCATAGGCAGACAGCTCCAGGCAGACAGTGCAGCCATGGGCAGACAGCTCCAGGCAAACAGTGTAGCTATAGGCAGACAGCTCCCATGGCAGAGCTTCCTGAATAGAAATCACATTGGTAAAGTATGTGTTTTCTGTGTGTTGAGAGTGGATTCTGAGAACGTGGTTCCCCCTCCCAAGCTCAGATTCATACATGTTTATCTCATGTGTTCCCTGAGACACCAGTCTTGGGGACAGCCTGGGACTCTGACATTTTGCACAGAGGAAAGAAATGACAGACAGATGGAGGCACTAAAAACATGGTCCCTTTAGAGCACCTTCAAGGAAGCCATTCCCTGTGGGAGTTATTTTCTACCCCATGCTGTGGAAAGAGCAACTGGAAGCTCATGCTCGCAAAGATTGCTACTCTGCCCGAGAGTAGCAATTAGGAACTCCAGCGTGACAGATTGGGCAGGGTGCTCCAGTCTACTGTGGCTAGGTGTTGTAAGCACCTGGTCTGAGGACAATATTTTTGTTGGCTTTCTCCATCAGGTTACACAGGTCAGGTCATCTCTGTTGGATGTTCTAAGTGCCTGCTTTGACAACGTTCTGCTATCCCTCTGCTGCTGTCTGTTTTTTACTTGAGGGGACAGTCTCTTCCACGTGGGACTCTTAATCGGACCTTCCGCCGGCTTCTCAACGCTTCCCCAGTGGATTTCTGCTAGCTGTCTCGGTTTCTAGTTTGATGATGACATCTCTCTGCTACTCACAATTTGTTCTTTCACTTTTCCACGCTTAATAAACCCACACATTCAAAACCGGAAGTACAATTATGTGTGGCGCAGTCGCAAAGCTGTAGTGACGTCACACAGTGTGTGATGGGCGAACGCTGTCAGGCAACCGTGCATTTGATTGTGAACTTTCAGTCACTGTGTATGCAGAAACGTCTTCCTGTTGCCAAACTTCCCCACCCCCTACATTCGTTAGATGACCACATCATGTGGAGCCGTGACCCATAGTTTAAGAACCCCAGGGCTCAAACACCAACCCCAGGGGTTTTCTAAAGTCTGGTTTGGCCATAGCCATCCCTCCAGACCCTCTGCTGCCGGGTTCTTGGCGCAGCATCTTTTAATCGCTTCTCCAGAATCGTTCTCCAGGAGAACGATCAGCTCTGGGTAAAGATATTCTCCTTGCTGCAGAGTGAGCTCGCAGGTGTTCTATGGACTCTTTCCCCTTTAGTCCCATTCCAGAAGGAATCAGCACACGGATTTACTCATCCATTTATTCATCCGACAAAGTCTCCACAGACTCTTTATACAGGATCTGTGTGTCATCTGGGAATCTGCTCCGCTGGTCCCAGTGGATTGCTGAAGCCACAGAGAGCACCAAGCTCCACACAAACCAGGCTTTTATCTCTACTCTCACACTTCTGGTGAAGGTTAGCTTTTAAGTTAGGCACAGGAAGCTATCAACAGTGACTAGTAATAAAGTAGACCATCATAGCAATATTCTATAGTAAAATCTGCCAGCATCCCCATTCTTGCTGGTCGTAATTAAGGAAAAAAGAGTTACCTGCATACAAGCCCTGACAGTGAAGAGAGCTATGACTAAGTAACGGGAGGGAAATATTAAAATCTTTGTGTGAATGAGCTGAGTGAAGGGCAGTTCATATGTCTGGCATGATGTGTGGAGTGTGGTTTTATGCTACTCAGAGGAGCACATAGTTATAACATACGAATTGCTAAGTTGCAGGATTTTCTGTTTAGTATTTTTCAACTGTGGTTGACCATGGGTCACTGAAACCGAGAAAAGGGAACCCAGGAAAAGGGCAGTTTACAATGTACAAGTCACTGTGCTAAATGGAACCACAGACAAAGGTTTGTGTCCTCACAACCATAATCTACTGTGCAGACAAACAAAAAGGCAGCACACACAGACACACACAGAGAGACACACAGACACACAGACACGTAGACACATAGACACACACACATATGAGGTGATATATCATTTGGAGTCCTGGAAGAAGAAAGAACAGAGAGGTGAAGGTAAGGACAACATGATATCCACAGACTAGACGGTTGGTGGGGAGGTGACCACTACAAGCCTTTTCGTTGAAGATAGTTGGGGATATTGTCTTCACATGAGGCTCAATTATCTGCTCACCTAAAACAGAGGCATCTGGCAAACAAAAGCTGTACAACAGGGAGCAAGAGCTTTCTACACTCCTTACATCACGTTTATTTCCCAGGGATAGAAGAGAAAATTAAAGGAATGCATCTAAGCAGCAGAGAACATCTTTGGGGTTGTGTTAAGTAACAAAGTAGCCATTTCTCATCCATCCCAGCCTGTTTCTAGTTAATTCCCAGAAACCACCTCAGAGAGATGGCTCCATCATCCAGGGGAGGGACATGGATCTTCTTGTTTGGAGGAAGGGAGTCCTTTAGTTCTCTTCTCCTCTCTCACATCAGGAGGGATGGTGTGGCAGAGAATTCAGCACCCATGGGCATTTCTATGGATGGTCATGGTGTGTAACTGGCGTGTAACTTAGCCACACTTCAAACAGCTGCACGATAGATGAATCAGAGGAGGCAGGTGTTTTCAGTGGAAGTCATACTTAAAATACATTATTTCAAAATGTGTGAGACCCAACTTCACTTGGAACTTTCCCTTCAGGCCAGATGCATAATGGTGACCAGATTTACCACTTTTGCTGAACCAGGTAATGGCAGATGAAATATATCAAACGACAGACTGAAGACATTGGGAAGTAGGCAGTGAAGGACAGAAGGAAGTCAGATAGAAATGAGATTAATCCTGTAATTGTTTTTGGCTTGTGCCCAGGGTACGTTTCTAAACTGTGGCATAGAAAAGGAAAACCAAGGTGGGGTCAGCGGTCTCCTTGAGGTCCAAAGAAGAACACCCAAGAAGTAGGAGGTGAGCTCTGTGGATTTTCACGGCCTCCATAAAGCTTTAGCTGAATGTTGACAACTGTGTATATGTCACAAATGCACTGAAGTTGGGGAAGAATCACTCAAAAGAATTAGCAGAAACTGAACCTAGACCTCACACCTAGAGTAGCACCTGCTCCCACAAACTAGAGGGAAAGTCTCTTATTAATTAGAATAAATCAGGTCCTTGTTTGTGAGCAGACATGAAAGAATATTACATAAGTGCAAAACTCACCCAGAAAACAAGAGAAAACGCAAAATGTCTGTCATTTATAAGAGATTGCCAAGCATGAAAGATTCTGGAAAACATGGCCTGTGAGGAAAAAGAATGGATCAAAACTGACCCAGAAATGATGTCATCCTAACACTGCCTCCTTTGTTACTGTGATGCTTTAGTATGCCCTAAAGCCTCAAGTTGGGGTGCCTAGACCATCACTCCACCTGCTCAGAATTGCTTTGGTTATCTGGGGTCTTTTGTGGTTCCATATGCATTTTAAGATTTGTTTGTGGTTCTGTATGGAATACTATTTGTGTTTTACAGGGATTATGTTGATCCCATAGATCATGTTGGGACAGATGACTGTACAATGTTAATACCACATCCACATAAAACCTGAATGAACTTGAGAAGGAATTCTAGACACAAAAGAACAGAGTTAAGCACAGCTTCTTGGTAGCCACAGTTTTTTTTTTTTTTCAGATAGGCTTTGTTTGTTTGCAGTGAGCTGAGGTGCAGCTCATATAAGAGAAGGCTTCCTGACTCAGCCTTAGCAGCAAAAACTGCATGGCTTCTTTAAATAATAGTAGCTTCCTGGTTTATACTGTCAGCACGAATAACTCTGGCTCTTTCAGGAGGTCCGGCTAAGGAACACTTAAATGGGTTTGTAAGCAGAGTGCTATAATTTGTTTAATAACAACATAGACCTCCTGCATCCCTGGAGCTAGGGCAGTGAGCTTGGCTCACAGAGCTGACAGTGAATATACCTCTACCATGTCGGACTGGGCAGGGCCAAAAGGCAAAGCAGCCTTAGTCCTAGCCATGCCACTTAGCATTAAAAAAAAGGTGCTCCTGGTCATAAAATGATTACAGATGCAATAAAGACAGATTCAAACAGAAAATAAACCTCTGAATGGGTCATAATGTTGGAAAAATGTACATAGTCTTGGAAGAAAAAAAAGAATATGTAAAAAGAAGTAAACAATAAAACAAAGTCTTTAAAGAGACAGAGTACAGACAGTCATATATTAAAGGAGTAAAAAATAATAAACCATGTAAAGATGAAATAGCCACAGAGTCTGGGCATTGTATATTATTGTTTTCTTTGAATATTTGACTGTATATGAGCTAAGTACAGAGAGACATTTTATTGTATGGGCTGCTAAGCTAAACCAACATATATGTTTTAAAGGTATCTTGACTTCAAAATTTGTGTCTAAGGATTTGTTCCTGCTCACAGACACCATTTAAATGTGCAGTCTCCTGAAAAAGCCAGAGTTCATGATGGTGGCTCTGCCCAGGAAGCCACTGTTTCAAAATCGCATTTTTTGTGTTTTTTTTTCTACTGCTGAATCAGGAAAACCTCTCTTGAAGGAACCACAACAATGTTAAACAGTGCTTAACTCTGTTCTTTTGTGTCTAGAATTCCTTTTTAAGCTCTTTCAGGCTTTTTAAATGTTTAGTCAACCCACACTGGTGCACCAATCTATAGTAGGAGGTTGTTTGTTCATTTCTCAACCATCCAGACTCCTGAAATAATTATACTGAAATTGTGTTAATTAAATCATTGCTTGGCCTGTTAGCTCTAGTTTCTTATTGTCTAGATCTTACATCTGGAATTAACCCATTTTCATTATTTTATATTTTAGTATGAAGTTTGTGGCCTACTGGCAAGGTTCCATCTAACAGCTTGTATCTTTTCCCTCTGGCAACTCCATGGTGTCTCCTGACCCCACTTTCTTTCTCCCAGCATTCAGTTTAGTTTTCCCCACCTAGCTCTATTCTACCCTATCACAGGCCAAAACAGTTTCTTTATTCATTAACCAATAAAAGCAACACATAGATGCAGGGAGTCAGTACGTGCAGCCGCCATTACAAGATGGCGCCTGGCTCTTGCAGGGCTGGAGTAAAACAACTCCATATAAGGTCTTAGCCAGAATCACTAACTCGAGCATGCTCACTGCAAGGAGCCAGCTTTTGCGGCCGCCATTATAAGATGGCGCCAGGCCCCTGCAGGCTTGGGATAAACAACTCCATATAAGGTCATAGCCAGTACCACCATCTCGGGCATGCTCAGTGTCCTCAGTGTGCTGGACCTATCAGGGAACTTGGAGTGGCTGCTGAGACACTTTGACCAATAGGAGGCCTGCACGTACTCCTAGTCCCTATATAAGCAGCTGCAGCTCAGAGCACGGAGCCCCTCCCTTCCTGCTCTCCCTTCAACCAAGAGGCTCCAATAAAGCGTGATTTGGGAAGAATCCTCGTCTGGTGGCTGTTCTTTCCTGCTGGTCAGGGAGTTCGCCACACATAGACAGAAGGATCAAATGGCTTAGTAGAGTAAAAACAGGCAGGAAATCCAAACAGAGATATAGAGAAAAAAGGAGGTGAGCCAAAGAGACACCATGTAGCTGCTGAAAGAGATAGATGCCAAAACCTTACCTCAAAACAAACAAAAAACTACTTATTTTTGTGCATTAATTTTGTTGTCTTGCTACCTTACTGTATTTATCTGTGTTGCACAAACTTTTCTTGTGTGAACAAACTACTGTCTATTCACCTCCATAGGGTACATAACAGACTAGAGAAACAAATCTACCCCATGTCTTGCTTGGTAAATCAGTGAGTTTGGCATTACTTACAAGAGAATAACTACTTACAGATATATAGGCAACTTGCAATTGGCTGCACCACTGAAGAAAACGTTTTCTCCCATTAATCATTAACTGCCTATGTATTCTGCTGGAGGGGTGGGTCCCAATGTACCCCTTCCCCTAGCCACCATTAATTGATCTCAAGTCACTGGGGATGGGATGTACTTCATAATGAGATGTTACCAGACCCAATCTTGTGCAATTCTTTGGCAATTGTGGTACTGGGAATTCAAGAGGGCACAATGCCTGAAGGACAGTATCATCAATAACCAAGTCTAATAGCATTTTGACAGAGTTTTTATGGTCTTCTATATAGAGAAACTTACTATCTACAGTCAAGGATAATTTGATTTTTTTCCTTTGCTATTTGTATGTCTTTTGTTTGTTCCTTTCTCTTGTCTAATTGCTCTGATTACATTTTCTAGTACTGCATTGAACCATGTGGTAAGAATGGATTCGCTGTCTCTTCTATTGTCTTACAGAAAATGTTTGCAGTTGTTCCTCATTCAGTGTGGTGCTGGCCATGGGTTCATCATATGTGCCCTTTGTGGTATTGAGGGGTGTTCCCTCTGACTGTAATTTATTCAGAGCTGTTATCATGAAGACACAGTGAGTTCTAGCAAATGCTTTTTTTGGTTTTACAGGAAAAAGGCAGACTATTTTTGGTATCTCTGAGTATGAAGAGATTTTTTAGAAAGGACACTAAACGTAAAGGTTTTTGATTAGTAGATTCATTATGATTTTTTAAAAACCTTAAAAATAAGCTGTAGCTTGACATAAAGTATGTATCATAAGATGCCCAAGACCTTGAGTCCAGAACGTAAGGAATGAAACTCCAGTATTAAAAAACCTGACTCTACAATCACAAAAGATGCATCCATGTGCCTTAAGCCCATGAAAGTTTATTCAGCATCCTAACTACCAAATGTTCTTACGGTGAGTCCAGTGAGCAAGACAGGCAAGAAGGACCAACCAAGTGCCATTGGATGGACATCAGGAGAACAGTGAGTGCCACGGGGGATGGCTGGTTGGACCCAAGTTCAGTCATTAAGGTGCCTATCTAAAACTCTAAGGTGATAATAAAATCTGCGAGAGGCTGTCTGTACTTCAGATTATCCTGACAGAAATTCTAAACAATGTCAGTAATGAAACCCTCATGCCACAGAACCTTCCATCCCAGCTCCCCGCTGACAATAGCTATGTCTCCATGCCACCATATCCATCATAAGTCTTACCACACACACCCAAGCCAGATTTTTATTTGGGCCACCAGCTCACAAAAATGACACAGAGATTTATTAATTATAAAGCTCAGCCTATAGCTTAGGCTTATTTCCAACTGAGCTCTTATAATTTAAATTAGCCCATTTCTATTCATCTATGTGCTGCCATGTGGTTTGTGGATTTTACCTCTCCTCCTGAGTGTCCTGCTGTCAATTCCCTCTTTCTTCTTCCCAGTCTTCTCTGTCCAGAAGGCCTACCTATACCTCCTGTCTAGCTATGGGCTGTTTATGTTTTCATTAAAGCAGTCACTGTGACATATCTTTACACAACGTAATTAAATATCTTGCAACAGCCCTCTTCACATATCTACTCATGAGAAGCTTCTAGAAAGGAATTTTTAACCTCTAGATAGAAATTTTTAACCTCTACATGATATCCTTCATAATTTGTTGATAGACCCTCTATCATTGAACACTAAGATGACTTGGATTTTCTAGAGTTAAAAACAATATAATTCTCAGTATTTCCCAGGTTATTTCTTCAAGAGAGTGTAACATTAAGGCCTGGCTTGTTGGAGTTTTCTGTCCTGCCCAGTTCCCACACCTGTTTAGCCCCAAAGAAAATCACACAGAGGTCTCCATAAGTTATAAGCTGATTGGCCCATTAGCTCAGGCTACTTATTAGCTCTTGTAGCCTATATTAAGCCATTTTTCTGATCTATTTTTGCTATATGGCTCCGTACCTTTTTCAGCTGGCAGATCACATCCTGCTTCCTCGGTGGTCTGCGCAGGACTGAGAGGAATCAACTACCTCCTTCCCAGAATTCTCCTGTTCTCATTGCATCACCTCTACTTCCTGTCTGGTTTTCCCACCTATACTTTCTGCCTGGCCAATCAGCGTTTATTTAAAACATGATTGACAGATTACAGACAATTCTCCCCACACCAAGAGAGCAATGTTGCTTCTTGTTCCCTATCTCAGCAGAGAATTTTGAACAGTGAAGAAATTGGAAACGTGTGCCTGGGAGAGATGTGCTCCCCAGGCACATCTGTCAGAGAAAGACAGGCAGTGAGCCCATGGCAGCTATGATGGCACAACCTGTGTGGCTCTTCTCAGTTGGCACAAAGCAAGCACTTGTCACACATTTGGTGGCTAAAATAAAAGCAGTGTGACTACAGGGCAGAGCATAATGGGGGAGGGCTGCCTAACAGAACATCTCTTCTGAAGTCCATGCAAACCCAAGGCCTTCTTCCCCTCCTCGTGGACAAGTAACTGTGGTTCCTGCTGAAGGCCTTCCAACAGAGCATGTGGGAGCCAGAGGCTTTCCTTCGGCCTGGCCAGCATCTCAGAGATCAGCTGAGAGGGAGGAAACACTGAACTGGGAGACAGGAGGCTCCTGCCTTGCTTGACAGTCAGTTCTTTGGGAGACCCAGCCGTCACTTATTAAGTAGTTATGGCGTGAAGCATCTCCCTAAGGACCAGTGGAGCCACAAGACAGTGTCGATAATGAAGATCTATTGCATAAACAGAAAAAGCTCAATGAAGAACACCTCCCTCGCCCTCCCTGACTGAGTCCCCCTATCCTCTCAGCCCTGCCTCTTTTTCATTAGGAGTGAGAGAATTCAACACAAATTTGATTTTTCTCACTTGTTGTGGGGGAAAGGCATTGATCTGGGCTGAGGGAGCCACTCTGCGTCTGCGTCTATATATAGGCTGACGACTGGGTTCCACTTGGGACCACTGTCCCTCTAGGTACAGCTGGATTGAGAGCCCGCAGAGCCAGCAGAGGTCCGGGGCTTGCTTCTACCCATCTGGCTTCCTTTTCCCAACTTGTGAAGTCGGCATAAGTGCCTGTTCTCAGACCCTGAACTAAGGAAAAGGCCCTCACGAAGGAGATGCCTTGGAGAAAGAGCTGGAGGTTTGTTCGCTAGAATTCCTCCTTCACGAAAGCGCACCAAGGATGCAGTGCATTCTAGGGGCTTATGAAGAAAGACGTCCTGTGAAATGGAGGGCCGTGATGAGCCACACTGCATCTGGATGCAGGTTGAACTCATGCTGCGCGAGGTCACCAGGGGAATGAACAGTCACTGGGCTCCGCATCTGGGACATCCTGTGATGTGGGAGTGATTTCTTATTAATAAAGAAACTGCCTTGGCCCTCATAGGACAGAAAATTAGGTAGGCGGAGTAGACAGAAGAGAATTCTGGGAAAAAGAAGCTGAGGGTGAGTCGCCATGATGCTCCTGCTCCAGACAGATGCAGGTTAAGATCCTCCCTGGTAAGCCAGCTCGTGGGCTACACAGAATATTAGAAATGGGTTAGAACAATATGTAAGAGCTAGCCAATAAGAAACTGGACCTAGCCGGGCCAGGCAGTGTTTGAAAGAATACAGTTTCCGTGTAATTATTTCTGGGTATAAACTAGCCATGCGGGCGGCCGGGTGCTGGGGACGCAGCCCTGCCGCTCCTATTTCAACAATCCTGGGTATGTCCTGCCACGATAGAAGCTTCCTGTAGCATATCTGCTGACACCCCTTACTCTGTGATCAAGTCTGGGTGGGTTTCATGACTGAACTGCAGTGCACGACTGAACAGAAGACTCGTGAACAAAACTCCCCACCAATGCTAGAACATAACCTTCCAAGCCTCTCCAATTAGTGGCTTAAGTTTTTCTCCACATACCCTGTCTGGACAGCTGAGCGGCTCACCAAATGGCTCACCAAGAAAGAACTTTGGAAAACCTCTCCTCAGCATCACTCCCCTGCCATGTACCTCTGTGCTCTTCGAACCAGACCCCATGAGACCCGCAGGGTGATTACTCCAGGTTTGCTTTTAAGGGAAGTTCAACACCGCTACTGTGTGTGCTGGGATCTACGGTTTAGAATAACAGTGTGTTCTGAATAGCTGCCTAAGTAACTTTTGAGATCCTGTATCTTTCTCTCGAGCCCCCACGGCATCAGCCAGTTCAGAGGCAGAGATAAAACCAGCAACCTGCAGCTGGAGAACAGTTTGCCCGCCAAGCCTGCAAAGTGTGAAACCCAGGAAGGATAGCCATAAACAAGTAGTGGATAACTTGGTGATAGAAGCACAGACTCAGGAGGAGAATCATGAGGAGCCCAGAGAGAGCTGGCGGAAAGGAAACCGAGATGCTGAAATTGCCCCAGCGAGGAATTCCTGTTAATTCAGAGTTTCTCCGTCTGAAATGTCGTGATGTTTTTAACTGAACCGTCTTTGCCAAGGAGCTGCCCTACACAGTACAGAACGTGCAGCTAGCATTCCTGTTTTCTGACCACTAGATGTCAACGTACCCTCCTCCCACGTGTGATGTGCCAAAGTGTTTCCAGAGGGAGACAGACCCCTGTTATGTAGAGGAAATGTGAACTTTGTCACTGGGGGTGAAGGGAAGAAAGGATTAGGAAGGACTTTTATTTTTTCTGTTGGATTCTAAAATGTATAGTTTAAGTTAACAAGGTGGTAGAAACCAAGACCAGTCAGGGAGTCGCCCATACTTCAGGCAGTCAGCCGGGGAACTCCCTTGTTCTCTCCCCGCTTACTGCAAGGAGTCACGGTTCGCATGCCCAGTTAGGTGAACTTAGGATTGTTTTAAGTGGCAGGTAGAAGGAACACAAGGAGACCACTAGTTATATCATGTCAAAGCACTTTAAAATGTGGTGTGTGTGTGTGTGTTTTCTCTTACAAAAAAGCAAATTATTTCAAATTTTTGTTCTTTTTTATATGCAGCAAGTTGCTTCCAGTGGCATGACTCCTCCTCCTCCTCCTCTTCCTCCTCCTCCTCCTCCTCCTCCTCCTCTTCCTCCTCTTCTTCTTCTTCTTCTTCTTCTTCTTCTTCTTCTTCTTCTTCTTCTTCTTCTTCTTCTTCTTCTTCTTCTTCTTCTTCTTTTTGAGACAGAATTTCTCTGTGTAGCCCTGGCTGTCCTGGAACTCACTCTGTAGACCAGGCTGGCCCCAAACTCACAGAGATCTGCCTACCTCTGCCTCCCGAGTGAGTGCTGGGATTAAAAGTGTGAGCTACTACTACCAGCCAAGATATTTTCAATAGATACTGAATATTATACATAGCCTACTCTTTCAGAGTGGTGGTGATATTTAATACTCGCTAAAAAGTGACTGCTTTCTGGAAGGAACATGTGCGGTTGTATTTCTGACAAACAGTAAAAGCCAAAACTTCATCTGGAGGTAGGGGAATCCAGGCATGATGCTGCACAGCTTTAATCCCGGCACTCGGGGGACAAAGGCAGGTGGATCTCTGTGAGTTCAAGGCAAGCCTGGTCTACAGAGTGAGTTTGAGGACTGCCAGAGATATACAGAGAAACCCTGTCTTAGGAAGAGAGAGATAAACAGAGAGACAAAGAGAAAGACTCTTTGCTTTCGGTGACTTTAGGCTCCCAGTAGTACCACTCTGGAGAACAAGCCTCTACCGGATGGGCCAGATCCAGACTCCAGCACAGGCTTTTATATGGAGCCGGCAGAGGGTGATCATCGGGAGCCATTGCCAAGAAAACCAAGAACCACACCCTGGAAGACAATATTTACGAAAGGTAATTCTGATAAACGTAGTTATTCCACATGGGCAAAGACACGTTATGGTGTGTCCTATATGACATTCTGGAAAAGACAAAGCTACAAAGACGATGAGAAACCAGGCTATTGAGGGCAAGAAAACTACTCGGCACTACCGCGGTCGATCATAATGTTATGGGTTTTTCACAGTAGCAACCAAACGCATGCTCCTAACCTAAGAGCTTAGCTACTGAGGACGTATCAACACAGCCCATCCAGTCTAGGGAGACCATGCCCAGGTAAGATGTTAAGGGAGACTGGGTGTGAGCTGGGATGGATGGGAAGCCTCTCTGCAGTTGTCTCTTTGTAGTTGTACATTTTCATCAGGGCCTCCAGCCTGCAAATAAGGACATGGAGGCTCACTATTAATTTTAAAAGCTCGGCCTTAGCTTAGGCTTGTTCCTAATTAGTTCTTATAACTTAAATTGGCCCCTATGCTTTAATTTACGTTTTCCCGTGAGGCACATTACCTCATCTCTGTACTTCCCATTCTGCTTCCTTCATGTCTGGCTGGCGACTCCACCTTTCTTCCTCCCAGAATTCTCTCTTCTCCTGTAAATCCCATCTATACTCTCCTCCTAGCTATTGTCTGTTCAGCTTTTTACTCCACCAATCACAGCAATACATCTTCACACAGTGTAAAACTATTCCACAATATCTCTTGATAGTCACAGATTGGTTGTAGGTCACTCCCCAACACAAAAACCTGTGGAAGCCTGGGTCCTTCCATTACATGGTGTAGTATTTAAATATAATGGAATCAGGTCCTCTATTATTCCTTAAGTTACCTTTAGATTCTTTGTAATACTCAGACAATGTAAGCACTGTACACAGTGCTGTTGTGTTGTATTATTTAGAAAAGTGTTTGCACATGTACATTTTTTTCAACTTTTCTTTTGATCTTTTCTTGGTTGAATCTGTAGATGCAGAAACCACAGATTCATGGGGACCACTCTGCTTCCTGAGCTATTTTTTTTTTACAATCCTAAAGCTACTCCCCAAACAGATCCTATTAATTGACAAAGTTCACAATAGGCGAGTTCAGAAAGGGTGTAGGGGTCCACCCACAAGAACTAACCTTATACCCGTGTAGCAGTAATGAACAATCTGAAAATTTAGTCTCTGTGATCGTAATTCAAATAAGGAAGTTGTGGCCACCATGGAACCTGGGACAGTACAGATACCTGACACTCTCTCCGCTGTGGGAAGTTGTATAGGATTGGTATGCGTTAGCAGAATCAGTCACTTTGCCAGAAAACTAGGCATGGTGGCTGTTTAGCAAACAAAAGATCTGGACACCGTAAGGCTTCAGGAATAACTGCCATTACTGTAGTTGTAATGGGAAAATCTCTGGTTACCTTTATCTGTGTGGCGGCTGGGAAGCTCCCTGGCCTGATAAGCCTCAGGGTGACCACTCACTAGCTTCCTCCCCCTGGAGCCTCAACATCTTTGTCTGAAAGACACAGGAACTGGACCTGGTACTAGCAAATAGTTCTGGTAGTTAAAGAACCTGTTCACCAAAGCATTTTCCTATGATAAATGATGCATGTATCTGGTTGCTCTGTCCGCATGCTAGAAACACAAGCCACGCTAAAATTCAGTAGAAAAGGAAACCGAAAAAAACAACCACCATGTATGTACCTCCCGCACGCTGCCCCCCAAATAAAACCACAACATAAAACCTGTTTCCTCGTTTGTACAGCCTCTAGCTATTGCACCCTGAATGGGTCTGGTCTCACCACATCTTTATAAAAGTTCTTAGAATTCTTCTTCTTGAAAGTTGACAATTAATGACAAAAGTGATTTACTCTTTTAGTATACTGAGGGAGGAAGCAGGGAGGAGGGGACACAGCATATAAATTTACAGGTTGACTCAACCTGATTCAGCAGGCAGCTGGGGTGTTGGGGCTGGGGACACTTGACCTCCTTATATCCTGAACAAAGTGGGAGGAAGGGCTTCCTGCCATCCTTTGTCGTCAGCCAGGCCAAGCCTGGCTAATAGGAACTGTCACCTGGGCCCTTCCAGGTCAGAAACGAAGAACAGCAATTAACTCCTCTCAGAGGCCCACGGCTCCGGAGCAGGCCCTGCTAGGCCAGGTAGCTAAATCATTAAAGACACAGTTCTTTCCAGTGATAAATTGTGCCGGCGCATGAAACCCGCTGCTGGCTATTAATCTGGGCTAATCAGGTTGAAAGCTGGGTTGTTTTATTTAGTAATTAACGGGTTATGTGAAAAACATGATCCATAGCCTGGGGTTTGTCTATAGAGCACTGTCCAGGAGGAGAGAATGGGGAGCAGCGGGGATTCTCTGGAGAGCCTCTCGGGCCTATGCAATTACAGCCATTGGCAAGCGCTGAAAAATGACCCTGGGCTTGTATTGACACCCAGGGAAAAAACATTACTGCCAACAGCGCAGGCGGAGTCCTGGAGGCCATAATTGCTCTCGCTCCCTCCTTTCGCTACAACCAGCTAAGCCAAACCCAAAGTCTCAGGGATGCGCTGTGATGTTGCAGGCTGGCGCATCTTGTTCCCTGTGGTAGTGGGCAGCAGGTGTGTGACGGCAGATTAGTGTGAGAGTGGAACTGTTGGCAGAGAGGGGAGCCCCAGAGAAGCAAGGACGGTGGGCTGGAAGAGCCAAATGGACCTCTTTTTATTTTATTTGTTTGTTTGTTTGGTTGGTTGGTTGGTTAGTTGGTTGTTTTATTGAGACAAGGTTTCTCTGTAGCTTTGGAGCCTCTCCTGGAACTCACTCTGTAGACCAGGCTGGCCTCGAACTCACAGAGATCAGCCTGCCACTGAAATGGTGGTGGTGTTCAGATGACAAGGATAAAGCGATCACTTGCTGATGGGCTGGACATATGTAAAGCTCTGGAGTAAACAAGAAGTAGGGACTTACGCTGTGCTGTGACAATGGCCTGTGTTGAGGCCATCCAGGAGCATGCACGGTCAGAGTAAAGAAGACTTACCAGGGATTCTGGGGTGGCCAAGCTGGAGGTCACAGCCATGGACCTCCACCCCACACCCTGAGGTTCACAAGCCTCGATGACCCAGGCTACCTCCAGACTGTCCTCTACAGGGCCTGCTGTATGTGCCAGGCTTTCTGTCTTTGACACAGTCATAGCAGCTACTGGCCATCTTTGATTTGGTGTCCACACAGGCCAGGATGGCCCTCTGACTTTGCAAATCAGCCTAAACTCTTAAGGCTCTCCTGAATAGTCAAAACAAAACAAAACAAAAAAAATACAACAGCAACCCAACACATTTTCAAAACATTTGGAGGATGGTTTGATTGCCTGTTTGTGTGGAGGTCAGAGGACAGCTCTATGGTCAGTTCTCTCTTTCCACCAGGTGAGCTGTGGGAATCGAACTGAAGTCATCAGGGCTTGATGACAAGGACCTTCACCCTCTGAACCATTTCACCATGCCTACTCCAAACAATTTAAAAATCACAATTCCTTTCCTTTTCTTTTTTAAATGTGTGTGTGTGTGTGTGTGTGTGTGTGTGTGTGTGTGTGTGTATTTCTGCCTGCATATATGCCTGCAAGTCAGAAGAGGGAACCAGATCTCTTTAGGGATGGTTGTGAGCCACCATGTGGGTGCTGGGAATTGAACTCAGGACCTCTGGAAGAGCAGCAGTCAGTGCTTTTAACCACTGAGCCATCTTTTCTTAGCTGGCTAAGTTAGATCTACTGTACAGTAAGTGTCCTTCTGCCTCCTTGGCCTCCTCTGCTCAGCTCCCATCCCCTCTCCCTTGAACATGACCACACTGCAGTTGGCTTGCTTCTTCAGATGTACCAAGTTCTCAAATGCACGAACCAGTATCCTGCTCTTCACGATCTGTGTCCTCTACCCTCACCGTCCTCTGATAGACTTTGGCCCTCAGCAGAAATATCTCTTTTCCAGGAAAGCTTGAGCTAGACCAGGACCCTTCTTTGGGGATGATGCTGCCCCAGGGCCTCTGAGCATTGAAACTGTAGCCCACAGCTCTAGGTTCTCCCTCCCTTCAGCTGCTGGGCTTGTGTCTGTTCCTAGCTGCATTTTCAGCTCCTGAGCCAGTTCCTGGTGTCCAGCAGGTGGGTGGGGAAATGTGCTGACTGAATGAGCAAGTGAAAAACTTAGTTACTCAGTAAGCCTTTACAAGGACGTTGACTCTCAACCTCTATGGGACCCAGAAAGGGCTAAGAGCTTTGCGATCACACTATGCTAGTGATAGAGCAGGGAGCTAGCCTCCTGCCTCTAGAGTCCTCCCCAGCAGGCTGTGCTGTATTTGGATTCTCATCGGCTACATTTTCATCGGTGAAGGAAGATTCATCATTTAAATCCCTTGTGGAAGGGTCTGGGCCTTTTGACCAGCTGAAGTATTCCCACCAGTTGAGCTGCTTGTCCCTGGCAGTGGAAAACTCTGACATTTCAGTATCATGTCAGTGATTAGAAACAGCTCAGGAGCTCCTGAATGGCAGTGCCAATCCTGAAAGGTCCCTGGAGGCTGCTGATGGGTGCGCGGGAGGGTTTGGAGGCAAGAAAAGCCTGAGGATAAAAACTCTTACTGCAATTGCTTAGCTGAATCATTTGGAGAAAATTTAGCAGATCTTCCTGTGGTTTATTTTTTCCATCTCTGAAACGGAAATGCTACAAAAATATAGGATAATGTTTTAGTGCCAGGTACCATGTATTAAAGATTTTTGTTCATTTAATCGCTGAAAATGTTCCCTTCTTCTCTTTATACTGTAGATTAGATAAAAGGAAGGGACAGGAAGTTTAGCACAATGCCCGATGTCACAGTGAGAAGCTGGAGAGCTATCCGGGACAGACTGGATACCCACTGGTACCCACTGGTCACTGGGTCACCAGTACCCACTGCACTGGCTTTATCCAATGCTTCCAGTGAAGCCTAGGCTGACAAAGGAGCCCCATATCTGCCACCTTCTGTGAGGGCCAATGTAGCTGGAGTAGTCAAGTGGTATTCAGGCCCTGGCTTCTAGCACGTACTCAGTCAATGGTAGCTTTTTTTTTAATTTTTTTTGAGCTATATATATTTTTTACCCACTCCCCTTCCTTCCTCCCTTCTCCCCTTACACCCTCTCCACTGCCCCCGACACTTCCAATTCTCTGGAGCTGTAGATTGTAGTCTGGTTATCCTTTGCTTTGGTTTATATCTTCTATCCAATTATGAGTGAGCCCATATCATGTTTGTCTTTCTGAGTCTGAGTTACCTCACTCAGAATGTTTTTTTTCTAGTCCCATCCTTTTACCTGCAAATTTTATGATGTCATTGTTTTCTTATATCTGAGTAGTGCTTCATTGTGCAAAGGTATCACATTTTCTTTATCCTTTCTTCAGTTGAGGGGCATCTAGGTTGTTGCCAGGTTCTGGGTATTAGGAATAATGCTGCTATGAACATCGTTGAGCAAGTATCCTTGTGAATGATTAAGCACCCTTTGGGTATATACCCAAAAGTGGTATCGCTGGGTCTTGACGTAGATTGAGTCCCAATTTTCTGAGAAACCACCATACTGATTTCCAAAGTGGCTGTTTGAGATTACACTCTCACCAGCAACGGAGGAGAGTTCCCCTTACTCCTCATCCTCTCCAGCATAAACTGTCCTCAGTAGTTTTGATCTTAGTCATTCTGACAGGTGTAAGATAGTATCTCAGAGTTGTTTTTATTTGCATTTCCTTGATGATTAAGAATGTTGAGCAATTCCTTAAATGTCTTTTGGCCATTTGAGTTTCTTCTGTTGAGAATTCTCTGTTTAACTCTGTACCCCACTTTTTAATTGAATTATTTGGTATTTTGTTGTCTAGTTTCTTGAGTTCTTTATATATTTTGGAGATCAGTCCTCTGTCTGATGTGGGGTTGCTGAAGATCTTTCCCATTCTGTAGGCTGCCATTTAGTCTTATTGACTGTGTCTCTTGCCTAATAGAAGCTTCTCAGTTTCAGTCCCATTTATTGTTGTTCTCAGTGTCTGTGCTACTGGTATTATATTTAGGAAGTGGTTTCCTGTACCAATGTGTTCAAGGTTACTTCCCACTCTCTCTTCTATCAGGTTTAATGTAACTGGCTTTATGTTGAGGTCTTTGATCCACTTTAGACTTGAGTTTTGTGCACAGAGATAGATATGGATCTACCTATTTGCAATCTTCTACATGGTGACATCCAGTTATGCCAGCACCATTTGTTAAAGATGTTTTCCTTTTTCCATTGTACCTTTTTGGCTTCTTTGTCAAAAATCAGGTGTTCATATGCGTGTGGATTAATGTCAGGTCAATTCTAGTCCATTGATCCACATGTCTGTTTTTATGTCAGTAGCAAGCTGTTTTTATTACGATAGTTCTATAGTAGAGCTTGGGGTCAGGGATGGTGTTGCCTCCAGAAATTCCTTTATTGTACAGGATTGTCTTAACTTTGTCTTTGAAAAAATTGTTCTTTCCATGTCTTTGAAAAAATTGTGTTGGAATTTTGATGGGTATTGCATTGAATCTGTAGATTGCTTTCAGTAAGATTGATATTTTTATTATGTTGATCCTATCCATCCATGAGCGTGAGAAATCTCTCCATTTTCTGATGTCTTCTTCAATTTCTTTCTTTGGAGACTTAAAGTTCTTGTCATACAGATCTTTCACTTGTTTGGTTAGAGTTAGCCCCAAGATATTTTATATTTGTGGTTATTGTTAAGGGTGATATTTCTCTGATTTCTTTCTCTGCCCATTTATCATGTGTGTATAGGAAGGTTATTGATTTTTTTGGAGTTAATCTTGTATCCTGCTACATTACTGAAGGTGTTTATCAATTGTTGGAATTCCTGGGTAGAGTTTTTGGGGTCACATATGTATACTATCATATCATTTGCAAAAAGTGATAGCTTGACTTCTTAGTTTCCGATTTGTATCTCCTGGATATCTTTTTGTTATCTTATTGCTTTAACTAGAACTTTGAGTACAATATTGAATAGATAGGAGAGAGTAGACACAGGCTTTGATTCTTGTGAAGCTACTGAAGGCATTTTAACCTTGGAGGATTAGTTTTCTCCTACCCAGAAGTCCCTGTATCAGCTGGTTCCTAGGTAGTCTGCTGCCAGGAGCAGATGTGCAGCCAGCTCTAGCTGGTCTTTTCTGAAGACCTGAAACTATGGACAGACAAAACCAGGTAAGAATACCAATGCTGCTGCTGGCCCTGGAGGAATGAAAACGGCCCTGGAAGGGGAGGTCTCTGCCGTGCTTGAAGTCAGTCCTTGGGTGTCAACTGAAGACAGTGTTGGGATGGTTGTTCCCTGCCACTCCTAGGCTAGCCATGACCCAGAGAAGACATTACTACTGTCTCCTTACACCAAGAGAGAGCTGTCACGCCTCAAAGACACACATCTCTTGATGCTCTGAGGAAGGGAAGGTACTGGTCATGATGTCAGACTTGACAATGCAATGCCAAGGTAGGAATCCCATTAATATGGAAAGGTAAGAGCAGCTGCTTGGAGATGTCCTATTCAGGTGTGTGTGCTTGTGTGTGTGTGTGTTTAAGGTTTATTTATTTTTATTTTTTATGTATGAGTGTTTGCCTGCATGTATGTCTCTGTACCATATGTGTGCTTGGTACCTATGAAGGCCAGAAGAGGGTGTCAGATACCCCTGGAAATAGACAGAGTTAAAGATGATAGTGAGCCCCTGTGTGGTGCTGGGAACTGAACGTGGGTCCTCAGCAAGAGCAGCAAAAGTTCCTAACCAATGAGCCCTCGGATGGTTTTTTGATGTGTTTAGGTTGAGTGAGAGCACCCCAGAGCCTTCTTCCTGAAGTACGAATCTAGGCCCTTCTCTTTAAGAATGGAAATAACAGTACCTATTTGGTAGGCTCCCTCAATGTCGTGAAACAAACTGTGTGATGTATTTGAAATGGTCCTGAGAGACGGTAATTGTTCACTGTGAACTGCCTATTGCTGCTATAACCTGTGAGCCCAGAGCATCAATCCTTCCTCTGACTAGCGCCTGGCAGTGTCTGCTTCGCCACTTCTGGTGGCCTAGATACCCTCCCCAGCTACTAGGGAACTCAGGTTTTCTTTCTGCAGCCACTAACCTGAGGGAGGGTGGGTTTGGGCTAGTTTTCAGCACCCACTTTATAACTTTAGGAGAAGGTTTACGTTGTCTGTTAACATGGCTTCATTTACCCCTGCTGATCTGGGTCACAAGACTATACAAGGCAACAGCCAGGTCATTCTCTCATTAAAACTTACACACGGAAGGCCTGTTTTACAGATGAAGAAACTGAGGCAAAGAGGCAGGAAGTGCCTTCCAGTGCAGCTCTCGGTTGGCATATCCTAGTCTGTTCTCCTCAGCATGGTTTCATCCAGGCCTTGCTCCCTCTTGACAGCTCTAGACATGAGAACTTGAGGAGCTTCTGGTTTGTTCTCTGTTTCTCTGCAACCTGTCAACCCAGCTACATCTTAACTTCCTGTACCCTTGAGCAGTAGCTCCAGGGGGACCCAAGTGAGATTTGCCCTCATACAGGACTCTACAGCATGGAAGATGGCCTCTGGCAGGTGTTGTCACCTTGTCATGGCCCCCTTCCCAAGCCTCTGAATCTGTTCCCTGGTTCATTTACTCCTGGGCAAGAACTCCCACAATGTACCTGTGTTTGGGGAGTACCTCAGAGATCCTAGAGATCTGAAAATACCAATTCCACACCCTGGAGCCAAACTCTGTTTTCTAAGCTGAGAGATCTTTTTGTTTGTTTTAGAGCTGGCTAAATCATCCAAAAATACACGAGGACACACACACACACACACACACACATAAACAGGTGCGCACACTGGTTCGTGTTTGTTCAGCAAATGTGTCCGCTCTTCTTCCCACCCCACCCCCATCCCTCCTGCATCTGTACTGGGTGCCAGGGCAGCGTCTCATGGGGATAGAGAAAAGACAGACACACAGAAAATGATGCCAAAGTTTGGTAGCACCATCATGCCCCCGTCCTGAGCTCAGAGCCTTTGGCATCGCAGCTGGTCACAAGAGACACTGCCTCACAACAGAAAGCCAGCTTCCCCCACTCACAGAGAGGAGAGGCCGCAGAGCCCCGGCCACTGACCTGCTGGCCTCTCACTCACTGGTCTGATCACGTGCAGCTCCCAGGGGACCCTATTGTCTGCAGGGACAAGCCGGGGTTCATTTGGGAAACCGTCCCTGGGAATGGAAAAGGAGATTTCAACCGTGGAGTTAGACTTTTGTGTTAATACAACTGTGTTTTGTTTGGGGCGTTTTGTCTTTTTTCAAATAACACTACACAGAGAACCCTAAGAAAGTCCCCAGGCTGCAGCAGACAGAGGCATCGTTTCTTTTTATTCTGTTGGGGGGGGGGGAGGAGAGTAAAAAGAGAGAGAGAGAGAGAGAAAGGAAAGCAAGGGAAAAAAAAGCTCCTCGAGCCCCCTCCCCAGTCCTTCCCATCAGCCACGTGGGTTTGCACAATTAAATCTCAATAGCTCCTTCCTGGGCTTTGTGAGGACTGTGACTGGCTCATAAGGAGGGTCCCTGTGGCGTGCAGAGTGACTTGGCTCTCCACAGCGGTCTTGTTAGGTCACACTGTCCCCTGCAGCTCCTTCCGGCAGCACCTAACCATCCAGACTCCTTCCAGGTCTGAGTTGTTCCCAGCAGCAGGGGAGCCCCCCAGCCTGGCAGGAAGTGACTTGGTCTCCAGCCATGAATAACCTGTCTGGCCATAAAGAATGTGGAGGACACCGACTGCCAGCCCCACTTGCTTGTTTTTGTGGTTACAATGAGTTCATCGCAAGCGCTAAATTGGTTTACAGCAGGAGCGGGGAATTCCTCTTCAACCCATGGATCCAATTGGAACTGTGTATGTTCTAAGCATGCAGCATTTTCCGTCTAGGAAATCCTAAATTCCAGATTACCTCTTAACAAAATTACAAGTGTAGAATTCAGTAACAGATGAGCATCTTAAACCTGAAGTGCTGTGTTGAGCAGAATCCAGATAAGTAGGGGAGGGCAAGGTTTCTTGCCTCTCCCCTTGGGGTTCCCTCATTTCCTTCCTGTGTTCAGGACCACCTCCAGGTAGCTTCACTGGGCTCACTGACCCCTACCGCTCATCAGCAGCTCCCTCTCCTGATAGTTCGTCTAGTCTTACCACCGCCACAATATTTCTCTGTCCGCATCTCGTTGTCCCTTTCTCTTTCTTTGTCTCTGCCATCTTTTTGTGTGTGTTCTCTAATGTGGTGTTTTGCCAGTTGGATTAACCTACCCACTCATCCCCTGAGGCAGCGGTTCTCAACCTTCTAATGCTGCAACCTTTTAATACAGTTCCTCATGTTGTGGTGACCCCCAACTATAAAATTATTTTTGTTGTTACTTCATAAATGTCTTTTTCCTACTGTTGTGAATATATACTGTAATATCTCTGTTTTCTGATGGTCTTGCGACCCACAGGTTGAGAACCACTGCCCTCAGGAAACCGTATCCCTCAGGGCTGGGATCTGAGATGCCTCTGCGCTCTCCTGGTACTATCCGAAGCTGTCATTAGGCAGGCCTGGCTAGCTGCCACCCCATATTTTCTAGGACCGTGGCTGGCTGGGATACCTGGGAGGTTCCCTGAAGGTTTTCCCAGCAGCCTGCATTAAGAGCATGAGCCTCCCCAAGCCTTGTTCTCAGCTGAGCATGCATGGCATGTGCTGGGCAGGGGACTGAGGGTGGCAGCTGCTGACCCCAAACCTATGTGTTCACTGAACCTGTGTGTCTCTGGACATGCCACTTTACCGCCATGTGCGCTGCTTGTCCTGAGGGTCTGTGAGGAGGGCTTGTCTGTGGAGAACACTAAAAGTACAATGAGCTAGCCATGGTAGGATGCACTAGCAATTCCTGCCTTTGAAAGGCAGAGACAGGAAGATGATGAATTCAAGGCCAGTCTGGGCTGCACAGGAAGGCCTTGTCTCAAAAAATGTAGATACAGAACTGGGTGTGATGGCGCACGCCTTTAATCCCAGCACTCTGAGCAGTAGAGGCAAGCAAATCTCTGTGAGTTCCAGGTCAGCCTGGTCTACAGAGTGAGTTCCAGGTCAGCCAGGGCTAGCTACGTAATCAGTCCCTATAAAAATGTACATATAAATGATAGTGTTGAGAAGTATGATTTTTTGAGGAATGGATTTGACAATTTACAGAATAAGATCATGTGTAAACACACACACATATGAGCAAGGTATGTAAACATAGCCTTTCAGGTGTAATGGTCAGGGCACAGCTCTGTGAGAAGAGGAGAAATGCCTTCTGGAAGGGAAGAGAGCACCTCTGAGTGCAAACTTGACAGTTTTCCTGGAGGAGGAGGTAGCGAGTACAGTTAGTTTGCATGTGAAAGTCGAACTGAACTTCAGTGGCCATCTACGAAATTTTGAAGTTTTGAAGCGACCAACTACATATTTGAAGTTCTGAAGAAAGAAGTGGGGTGTTGGGTATTCTGTTGAGTGTAGATTCCTGGCGTGATTCCTTGCCTTGGGAGGGGTGCCCAAGGCACAGGCTGGGAATGCAGATGCACAGTCTTGGAGGGGGAATTCTAAGGCTGAGGCAGCCTGAACCTCCAGCTCTTTGAAAATACCAGGGTGTCCTGGGTCCCCAGAGTGAAGTTAGTGGCTCCTGGCTGTCCCCATCCCTGGAAATATGTGTCCCCAGGGTCCCGTGGCTCTGCCTTGACTTCTCTAGGTACCATGAGTCAGTAGGAACCGCAAAATGTATGCTGTAGGAGCCCCTGGTGATGGGACTAACGGGTTGCAATCTGTCAGCGGCAGGAACGGAGGCCCAGACAAGTGACTTTTCAGACCCTTCCCCAACACTGCAAGCTCCAAGCAAGTGCAATCTCGGTCTCTACTCCCATCCCACGGCAGCCCCAGGGCAACTTAATGCTATTTATAGAAGGTTCTGCTGCCTCCAAAAAGTGGAAACAGTGCAGACCGCCTTTGTCCACTTGGGACGCCCTCTCTCTTCCTTCTAGAAGTCCCAGATCGCCAGGAGGCAGCGCTTCCAGGCATCTGCAGAACTCAGCTCACAGCCTGCCAGAGCTCATTAGTGAGCCAGATCTGCCCCGTGAAAACATCTCTGCCACCAGAAAAATGGGTACCAGATGAATAACACTCACATGAAGCCTGCCACTGCCCCCTCCCACAAAGTCCACCAGCGGCCGCACCACTGACTCTTCCTTAACCATCCCTCTATCTCTGAGGGACAGGGAAGAATAGTCACTACTAAGGTTTCGGCCACTCTGGTCTCACAGAGCAGGCCTTGTTCTGTTGTGAAAGTTCCGGTCTAGTTTTGTTTCAGGACTGCAGGGGCATCAGCAAAGGCTTTGTGGTCAAAGAAACCTCTGCGACAATAGGGCTGCCCTCCTCCAAAGTGCTTGCTCCACTGGGGAGGGAAAGCGAACTCCAAACCCCAGCTGCTCAGCGTTTGTAGAGAGGAAAGTTCCCGATGGGAGAAAGAGGCTCCAGTCTGCGCTCGGGCCAATGCTGACTCAGAAGGGACTGCCCCCAGCCCTTCCCTGGTCGGCATCAGCCACACATACTCGGGCAGGACAAGAAGAATCCAAGATGCTGCTGAACCACGTGCTATACGCGGAACCCAGAGTTTTCTGCTTGTTATAGTTGATAGCTATTTCCTCTAGAGTTCTGGCTTTTCTACCAACAGGGGATTCAATCGGGGAAGGGAAGGTGGAGGAAACCTGCAACTTTACTGAGTGTTTTTCTGAGCACAGGAGCTGCAGGAAGCACCGCAATAAGGGTTAGGTCACCCTCCATTCCCTACAGGCTCAGAAGTATTCCTGTTACTGGATTGTGGGGTTTCCAAGGGTGAGTGACTGGCCTAAGGTCACAGTGTGTAAGGGAAATGTAAACATAGAATTTAAATCCATGTCTGTGTGACACAGAACATCATCCTTTTAGCCGAATATAAATGACATATAACACACTACATATATTTAAAGCGTTGATAAGTTTTAGCACACAGGAAGTCAGTGTGAAGATAACACTTCAACCTCCAAATTCCTTTGTACTCCATGTAATATCTTCTTTCCACAGTCAGGAACCCCCACTGTCTATAATCAATATGTATTAGCTTGCAGTTTCTAATATTTGTAGCCCCAAGGACCATATAATATGTATTCTTTTTTATTGTCAGAACTTGTTCTTGGAGCTGGAGAGATGGCTCAGAAGTTAAGCTCACTGGCTGCTCTTCCAGAGGATCTGGGTTTGATTCTCAGCACTCACCTGGCCTCTCACAACTATTGCAATGCCAGGCCTAGGGGGATCTGACACCCTCTTCTGGCCTCCATCGGTACTGCACACTCTGGTACACATACATCCAGGCAAACATTCATACAATTGAAATAAATATAAATAAATATTCAAAAAACACTAACTGGGGGCTGGAGAGATCTCTCAGTGGTTAAGAACATTGCCTGTTCTTCCAAAGGTCCTGAGTTCAATTCCCAGCAACCACATGGTGGCTCACAACCATCTGTAATGAGATCTGGTGCCCTCTTCTGACCTTCAGGCATACACACAGACAGAACATTGTATACATAATAAATAAATACATTTTTTAAAAAAACTCTAACTGTTTGTATTTATATTTTTGTTTCGCATGTAATTGATTAGGTTGCATTTTGTTTCGTTTTTAGAAACCACTTGGTGTTCTGCTCCCCAGATGATAATCTTTCCTCAGTCTTAGAATTCCTTATCCTTTGTCACAGCTTGTGAAAAATGATGTTCTTGTGGGAGGATTACTAGGCTCTGGAACTCAAGACTCTGTATAAGCAGTCCCAAACCTGGCAGGAAGAAGCAGCTGGAAGGCAGATACATTGTACTCTCCTGGACTAGGGTACAGTCTGTGCATGTCTAAGTGTAGACACTGACCCCACCATAACAATGAGAGTGGCCTGGGCTGACCTTCTGAGGTAGGACTCTCCACAGGACTGTGAGGGGTTAGGAGGAAGTTTATGATGCTTACAGATTAAACCCCTAGCTAACTGCTTTCCTCAGAATGGCTCTCTTCTCAGAGAACAAAAGATACAGGTTTTAAGAATAATTTTTCACTTAAATTTTCACTGATACATTAGCGTTCCTGGTTCAAGACAAAAGCAGCCAGTGATGATAACATAAATCTGGCTTCTTGGCAGTCATATGGGTGCACATCTTTAATTTCAGTACTTAGGAGGCAGAGGGAGGGAGATCTTTATAGTTTCAAGACCAGTCTGGGTCACATTAGAAGTCCCAGGACAGTCAGAGTGACACAGAGACCTTGTCTCAAGAAACAAACAAACAACAAACTAACTAAATAAATAATTGACTAAAATCTGGCTTGTTTTCTGCCCAGTCATTCTGAGATTCATCCATGCTGTGGGCATTACTGGTCCATTATTAAAGACTGCCTGCTGGTACTCGGGGATGAGAATAGAAAAGAAAATACCACGTGTTTCTTGCTTCTTCTCTTGGTACGCAAATCCGGGTTCCACCAAATTTGGGGCTACTACAAGTGAAGCTGCCAGGAGCCCTGGGTATACAGATGCATGCCTTTGTTTCTCCTGGGAAGACACTTAGGAATGGAATGACTGGATCAAACCATTGTTGTCCAAAATGATTATGTCATCATACTTTCTACCAGCAATGCATGAAGAAGCCCATTGTTCCACATGCGTGTGGACATTGGTCCCGACAGCTTCATCCCAACCACCCTGAGGGCACACAGTAGAGTAGCTCAACTTTCCGGGTTTTATTCACTACTGTGCATCTTCTTCCTTCATGAAATGTTTGCTCAGATCATTTGATTTTGTATGAACAGATTTTTAGCAATAATTGTGCTGTAGCCCAGATATTATAGTGTATATATATGTGTGTGTGTGTGTGTGTATGTGTGTGTGTATATGTATGTTGAGAGTTCATTTTCTAAACAACTTTGCCCCATTCTAATTTTTTTTTATTTATTTGTTTATTATGTATACAATATTCTGTCTGTGTATATGTCTGAAGGCCAGAAGAGGGCGCCAGACCTCTTTACAGATGGTTGTGAGCCACCATGTGGTTGCTGGGAATTGAACTCAGGACCTTTGGAAGAGCAGGCAATGCTCTTAACCACTGAGCCATCTCTCCAGCCCCCCCCCCATTCTAATTTTTTAAATTTATTTTATTTTATGTGTATAGATGTTTTGCATGTGCATGTGTCTGTGCACCATGGGTATTCAGTCCCAGTGGAGGCCAGAGATGGCATCAATCCCCTGGGACTGGAGTTAATGAGCCATCATGTGGGTGCTGGGAATCGAGCCTGGGTCTTCTAGAAGAACAGTCAGTGCCCTTAACCTCTGCCACCTCTCCTGCCTCATGTCCTTTTCCTTTAAATTCAGTTTCGCTTATATTTTCAGGATGTGGCCTCTAACCTGGCTTCTGATGGAGTCCTTGTGCCCCCGAAGCCTTAAGAACACAGTCCTTACTGATGGAGGGAGGTCATTGGCTAATAAAGAAACTGCCTTGGCTCATTTTATTGGTTAGAACATAGGCAGGCAGAGTAAACAGAACAGGATGTTGGGAGAAAGAAGCTGAGTCAGAGGAGTCGCCATAATTCTCCCACTCCAGACAGACGCAGGTTAAGATCTTCTCTGGTAAGCCACCTTGTGGGCTACACAGATTATTAGAAATGGGTTAGATCCATATGTAAGAGCTAGCCAATAAAAGGCTGGAACTAGCCGGGCCAGGCAGTGTTTAAAAGAATACAGTTTCCGTGTAATTATTTCGGGTAAAGCTAGCCATGTGGGAGCCAGGGCTGTCAGAACACAGCCCTGCCGCTCCTTCTACACCTTACTTTCCCCATTGCTAACCACATTCTGTTTTTGAATCCCACTAGCAAGGCCCACTGAGCTTTGCAAGTCGACACTCTTCAGCATCATCCCTGCAATGACCAGAAGGCCTCAGAACTGTTGGTCAGCTTTCTCAGAACAATCGCCTCACTCCTGGCACAGAGTTTATGCTGTAATTACATTGTTTCTGGCTATAACTGAACTATCTGGCAAGGGCCAACTTAAGGGAATGAGGGGCTTCTTCTGGCTCGTGATTTGAAGCTACAGCTAATCTTGGTGGGGGAGGCAGAGTGGCAGGAACACAAGGCAGTTAGCTGGTCACATTGTGTCTGTAGTCAAGAAGGAGGTGTAAGAGAATGTTCAGGCTCCCCAGACTGTCTTCTTTCCCACCTTTCGTTAGTTTGGGACTCTGGTAAAGCTGCTTTAAAACAGGTAGTGTGATACCACGGCAGCGTATCCGATAACTCAAGTATCCGCTGGCTAACGAGACAGGAAATACAGTGTGAATATTCTGTACAAAACAATGATTTATTACACCGTTGAGCTAAACAGCAAGCAGTTTCACCATACTGCTCAGAACAGTGCACAATTTAAAACTTGTTTACTTTTGGAATTTTCTACTCATTATTTTCAGACCCAGTTCACCATGGCCTGTAGCAAAATGTGCAGGGCTGTGCAAGCGCTTTGGTGTCTAGGAAAGAAAGTCTCTGAACTGCCTTCATAGTTTTGTTTTTTTGTCAAAATAGTCAAGTAGCCTTGTCTCCGTGGGTCTATTTGCGAGCTTGTCACCATTTATTAATATCAAATCACCATTTATTGATTACGTTAGCTTTATAACCAGTCCTGATATCAGGTAGTGTTATCTAGGTCTTTTTAGGAAATTTTATTTGAGTTTCTACATCTTTTGAAGAATTACGAAGTTTAGACTCAGATTTCTTTTTACGGAAACTTTTAACAAGGAAACCCATGTTTCTTTTTACAAACATTCAAGGGCTGTACTAGCAGCTTGGTCAGTAGTGTGCTTGCCTAACACACACACATGCCTGAGTTTGACTCACGTCTCCACATAAATCCCGTCACCGTGGACTGTAATCCCAGCTTTTGGGAGATAGAGACAAGGGGATCGGAAACTCAAATGCACCATTGGTCAAAGGCAGAGCCAAGGCTGGTCTGTCAAGCAGAGACCCTGTAAACACACACCCTCCAAACACACCTGGGGATGGTGATGAACCCAACATTTTCAATCACATTTTACATGTTGTCATATTTAACCCTTAGTCATCATTCTTACCATTTTTGTTGTTAAGATGAAGGAACCAAGAAGTCTCATGCAGGTTATACAGTCTCACTAATGACAGCAAAACTTGAACCAAGGTCAGCCATAGTTTGTGGTGTCAGCCATCACATCGAGTTTATATCTAGTACCTGCCTCCTCATCTCCAAAACTATTTTTGTCTTCATCCGATGGCAAAAACGATGCTGCCATGGTTTTTCGTACAGTTTCTAAGAGCAATTTCACAGAAAATTAGGGTTGTAGATTCAACGCAGCTCCTATCCCTGTGCGTGTATAGCTGTCTTAGCAACATCCCCATGAGTGATGTGTTGCTGAAGTCTACAAGGGTACGTCGTTATCGGTTAAAGACGGGGTAACGCGAGAGCTCGCGCTTGGTGACAAGCGCGTACACAGGCATGTATTCACCGCGGTATCACCACATACAGTGACGCGACTGTCCTCAAAACCACCTGTGCTCTCCCACCTGCTACTATCTCATCCTAAATCTGCGGTTCTTTTATTGTCTCCATAGTCTGACTTTTTTTGAATGCCATGTTTAGTGGGAGCTGTATGTTCTTGGGTTGGACGATTCCTGTCCGCCCCCTCTCCCCCCACCGCACAGCATTTTCCTTTCTCTTCTGACTCCCCCTGAAGTCATGGTTTCGAACCTCTTCCAGGGCATCCTGTGTAGGTCGTCTGTGTATTATCTTTGTGTGAGAGGGAGGGTGTCTGCTTGGACACTGCTTTGAGAGTCGACTTAAATCCCCTCTCCTTTTCCTCTTCTACCCCTTGTAGCTCCAAAGGTTGGCCTGGCTGGTGTTGTTGGCGTCTTTTATTTCTAGTGGGGGTCTGACACAGCACCTTCAGAGGCTCACCCAGGCACCGTTGCTGCTCTTAGTATCTCATTGCTTTTAACTTGCGACTGCTACCAAGAATCAAACCATTTTGTAAAACTCCTCCCTTGGCTCAACTGTCACAATCCCGGTAACTACAGTTTGTTTTCTAGAACTAGACTAACTTGTTTCTCCAGATTCTTGCCTGCCTGCCCCAGGGACCCCAGCGATGGCCTCCAGGAGAGGTGTTTATGGATCACCCAGCATTCTTGAACTGACTCATTAGTTACTCCTGGCAATGACCAACTGTGGGCCACAAAAGGAAACCTTTTATCTGCCTTCTGCATGATCTCGTCTCTGCCCTATAAGCACCCTAGCTGGTAAGAGGACAGCCAGCTTCAGTTCTTACAGAGACACCTTCTATAAGTTGCTCCCCAAACAAAGGCCCGTGCCAAGAGTAAGTGGTTCACTCCCTCGCCTGGTTTCCTTCTGACGGGCATCTCAGCAGTTTTCTTGTGGCACATGATGTTGAAGCACCATTTTATATGCCAGTGTGACACCTGCCTCCCGTCTCTGTTGAGATCTTCCCAGGCCTCTGTGGGTGCCCAGCTGCAAACCTCCAGAACTTCTGGTGCAGTGGTTCTGAGCCTTCCTACTGCTGCAACAGTTCCTCATACCGCAGTGACCCCGCAACCATGAAATTATTTTCATTACAACTTCATAACTGTAATTTCGCTATTGTTATGGATCATAACATAAAGAACTGTGTTTTCTGATGGTCTTAGGCGACCTCTGTGGAAAAGTCATTTGACACCCCTCCCACAAGCGGTTTTGACCCACAGGTTGAGAACCCCTGCTCTTGTGACTAGGTCTGTGGCGTTGCAGCTCCATGGTTTGAAAGGAAGTGAATAAAAGACCTCAGGACAAGATAATTTATGAATTTTCCATGATTAAAAGGCTGTTTGGCATCTGGTACCATATGTGGAAGCCTGCAGTGGGGGCAGGCTTGGCTCTCCATCTCTAGGGGGTGGAGCCTCTTGGTACTTGAGGACCAGCACCAGAGTGTAAGCTCAGGGAAAGGCTCTGGGTCTAGTGAGCAGAAAAGCTGAAGGGAGATGTCTCCAGGACCTCAGCTTCTCCAAGTCAGGGACTGAGCTAAGCCATAGCACTGACACATAGTTCAAATGCAAGCCTGAAGTCTGTGCAGTGGAGACTACAATCACAGAGCGTGGGGTGGCTGTTATCCTGGAGTGAGGTAAATTCTACAGCAGCCTGGGGATGTTAAGGGGATACAAGGGAGAATTAGACGAGATGGAAGATTCTTATGAGATAGATAGGTAGGTAGATAGATGGACAGACAGATAGAATAGATAGGTAGATAGATGATAGATAGATAGATAGATAGATAGATAGATAGATAGATAGATGATAGATAGATAGATAGATAGATAGAATAGATGGATAGGTAGATAGGTAGATGAATAAATGATAGATAAAGTGTCCTTCATAGAGAAAGATTACTTTTGTCCTTTGACAAGAGCCATCAGGTCCTTAGTTTATTGTGTTGCTGATGATGGAATTAGGGCCTCATGCACACTAGACAAGTTCGGTACCACTGAGTCAGAAAGTCCTCTAAACACCTTCTAAGTTGGGTGTGGTGATGAGGTAGGCTTGCCTCAGATACATAACCTTGAGTAACTCCCTTTTCTTGGAGGCCCCGCTCCCCTACACACACACACACACACACACACACACACACACTGTAAGGAGGCTGAATCCTTGGCTGTGCCTACTTGCCGTCAGACGTTCCACTCTCCTGCCCCTACCCAAGCATAGAAAAGGCTGTTGATTAAGGGAGTCAGAGGGAAGGCAATAGTGTTCAGGAATCTTCCTTCTCCAATTCCACCCGAGACACTTTTAACACAGACTCGGAACCGAGCCCATCTGATCTCCTCCCATGATGAGGCTGTCTCGTGTTTTCTAAGGATGGAAAGTATTGTGGAAGGAAGAGGCAGACAGGGCTTGATGAGAAAGGTGGAGGTCACCGTTTCAACGTGGCTCCTGAGGGTATGTGTATGTCAGCATGGACTCAGACACAATCCTACGTGGTCCAGCCCCTCTGCTTCTCTCACGCTGAAAATGAGATCGAGGCCACTATATGCTGGCCCTGGGGGGCAGGGTGTGGCAGAGAGACAAGTTCTGTCCTTTATCAGAGTGGGCCCTTGTTGCCAGAGATCAGAGAGGCCTTGCTCACACTGGAGACTGAATTGCATTGACGTCTGGCTGGCTGTGCAGTAACCATGCCCTGCTGGACAAACATACACTGTATTTGCCTCTAACACTAAGGGGAACATCCAAATCTTGGGGCTTAGAACAGAAACAATTCAGGAGAGGGTAGAAAAGGAGAGGAGGGAAAGGGAGGGGAGTGGAGAAAAATATATAGCTCAATGAAAACAATAAAAAAAATAAAACAGAAACAACTCTACAATATTCCAGACAGAAGCCATTCTTGCTAGAGATAAAACGGGTTTACCATTGGGCCTGCGGGGCGCTGGGAAGGCCCATGTCCTGGGCCTGGGGGCTTAGTGCTCAATGAGGTATGGTAGTTTGTGAAGAATTGCCATGTTGTACTAACGGCTTGTGTACATTACATGTTAATAAAAAAAACATCTCTATTCAAAAATGAACCAGAAAGAGAGGAAAAGACGTGTGTGGCTTAGCCACCGTTCAGCAGCCCCATGGGGCAGAGGCTTCCAGCAGCCCCAGCTGTAACCATGGAGGGGAGAATGTTTGAGGGCTGGCTGCTGGCATGTATTGGCAGAGCAAACACATGGGCTTCCTCACACAGCATCCTTTCTATGTACACAGGGTGTTAGGCCAGCCTCTGCGAGCCGCACTTCACTGTAACAAAGACAACAATGCCACCATCTCGTCGTTGTCAACGGCATGGGAGGCACTCGAGTCTCTGGCCCAATATTTACACAGCCAGAGAAGGCATGTCTACTCTGCAATATTGACTTAGATTCACTACTCTCCAAAGGAAGTCAGTGCCCAGGCTTGCTCATGGGCTCTGGCCTTTGGGAACGCCCATCCTAACTATCGGGCACCATAGCTGTTGTCTTGTTATCTTGCCTCTAGCTGCCTGGAGGTCAGGAACCTCCCCCACTGCTGCTGAAGGTTGCCCGCAGTCCCCAGTAGTGCAACCTGCCCAAGAGAGCTGGGAAAACTGAAGCATGTCTGCTTTCTTGAAGTTCCCAGGGCATCGCCATCTATAAGTTCTTCTTCGGGAAAACATTTTTTTTTTTTTTTTGGCAAGAAAAAAATGTTTCTTTTTCATAAATGGCAGGCAATGCTAGCCTTCAGTTGGGAGCTTCTTACATTCTCCTGTTGTTTCTGAGTGAGACCCTCAACCACTGACAAGAACAAGAGGTTGCTTTCCACGCACTCTGTTGTCAAGGGAAGTAGCTGTGCCGCTTTGTAAGCTCCAGGGTCCTCAGGCCCGGCCACGACCTGTGACCCCCTCAGCATCAGCTGGAGAAAGTGAGGGGCCCAGCTCGCACCAGCGGACAAATGAGGGCCTGGACACACTGTCTTGGGGGCTCTGCTTTTGGTGAGGGGCTGGCCCCTCACTGCAGGTGCTGTGTCCCCAGGGCATCTTGGATGCCCAGTCAGGTGGCAAGGAGCTGCCACATGCTAGCTCTGAGGGTGTTTCCCTTTGCCCTCTTTCATCAAAGGAGCTTTGAGGAGACTCCTTGTCCTGCCCTCTCTGTGCCTCCGGGGGCCCACACAGTCAGTAAGCCCTCCACAACCATTAATTTAGCCAATTTCCTGGGCCACACCATCCCCCAGGGACCCCACTTTGGTGGGCAGTACTGGAACAAGACTCCCTGCTGTTTCCATTCCCTTTTAATTACTTAGGGACAAGCTTCCTTGGGCTGACTTTGGGAGGCAAGCCCCTGGCCGGCCTGGCTGCCCTCCGCCAAACAATGCACACATGTTCCGGAGAATTCCCTCCTCGCCTAATCCGGGCTGGGAAGAAAGGGGCTTTTCTTCTGGTCGTCAAAGGGGATCTTCGATGCTAAGATACCATTTTGTGTCTCAAGTCATGTCACGGGACTTCTGCCTCGGCCTCGCTGCCTGCTCTTTAGAAATGAAAGACACAGTCCTTGATTCACCTCGAGACAAGTGCCCTCCCCTCCACCCGGGAACATAAAAGAAGGCCGGGGAGCGAGAGAAGCAAGGAAAGTGGCCCGCTCCCACTGTTCCTTTCTCCTCTGGGCAACCTCGGCTTTCTGGACTGTTTGCCCAAAGGATGAGCAGGGAGGACTGAGCCTCACCTGCTGATCTCAAGGGTCATGAATATTCTTATAATCCCCGCGGAAGAAGGGGCTTTCATTAGAGGGGTCTGTCCAGGAGGCCGTGAGCAGCGTCGCCACCTCCTCCACCAGCTCGGCCTCCTCAGCTTTCCGTTTCTGTTCCGCAGCCTTCTTTCCCGGGCTTCCCTGCGTCCTTCTGCTTCCTATGGCGGCTGCCTTCTGGCCCTGGCGTGGCTGGAGAATCAGGATTTCACCAGGCCCGCTCTGCTGGTCTCCGTCACTAGTTCACGTTCCAATGTTATAAGCAAATGAAGGGAAATGACTAGGACGTCGCCAACTTGCAAACTGCTGTTCACAGGGTGGCTCTGAGCCCGCGAGCCGACTTGCCTCGTCCCTCCCTGGAACCTGTTCCCAGTTACACTTCCATGCTGCCTCCAGGGGCGAACAGACTCGGGGGAGATTTTGGACTGTCAGTGTGAAATCGCTGCCAGGGAACGACTTAATACTATATAGCAACGTATGATTCTAAATGAAAGCTAAATTGAACAACAGTCAGTTCGAGGGAGGGGCAGCAAGCAGTTCTCTCCTAGACTGGAGGTCTGAGGCACCTTTACTCAACTGAGGACTTCCAAAAACAAAACAACACCCACCCCCAGCAAATCAAACCAAACAAAAACAATCATGTTCTGCATTTAAAGTGTTAATCCTAACATCTCTACAAAAAAAAAAAAGGGTTTTTTTTGGGGGGGGGGCAGATAAAACAGCCTGAATCTAGATTCTCTGCACAGCCTCATGAAAACCAAACACAGGTGTGGCAGCCCAATGTTTATTCAGAATCCTTAACTGCAGTCTCTGGGTTAGAGCTAATCAGCCTCCTTAGCGTCCATCCCGAACACAGCATGTGTGAGAACTGTTTTGTTCACTCTTGGGCCAAGCCTCCCAGCCCCTAAGCACAGCACAGGTGCAGCCAGAGGGGAGCCACACAGCCCAGCAGGGGCCACCGCAGCAGCGCAGCCTCTCCCGAGCTGGCTCCAGGAAGCAGGGCGCTCAAAGGTCAGGCGGGTCCTTGGCTGCCGGTCCTCGGCTTGGCCCAGTGGAAGAAGGATCTTGGGAAAATAAGTGGCATTCAGTGTGCCTGAGCGGACGCTCCGGGAGGTAGGCAAGCTTCCATTGATGTTTCTGGCACCATTTTTGTTTGGTTTGAAAACACCTATTGACTGGCCCTTGGTTTAGATCGATATAGTATCATAATCCTGGCTAATGCTTTTGAACACATGCTGGACGCTTGGAAAGTTGCACATCACCTGGCTTTGATTACAACAACACCACCGCCAACAACAACAACCGGAGATTCACACACACACACAAGGATACATTCACGGACACCACACATGCGCGCACACAGAGTTCTATTTTTATTTTATTTTTTAGTGAAATGAGAACTCAAGAATTTGAGACGAATTTGATACTACCTAGAGAAGAAGTGGCTTCCCAGAATGCTAACCCAGTCAAATTTTCTGGCTGCACCCACAGTTTCCCCCTGGGGGTGGGGAATGGTACCAGATACCAGGAAGCCTGTCAGTGTGGTTCAGAGACCAGGGCTGTAACAAAATAGCATTGCTCTGTTCTTTGGGAATTCCTTTTCTGAGCAGATATTAATCTATAAAATGTTTTACAGTTTCCACATTCTGATAAGCACATCCATTCAATAATGATTTACTGCGGCAGCCGCTGTGTTTAGGAAATTAGGGTCTCTGGCTGTCATGAAATGCAGTCTATCAGACAGACATGGGTGGTCAAGAAGTGGCTCTCAGAAGACAGCCCAGGACATGTTCTTGAAAAACTTAAATCCTGACCCCAGTTTTCACAATAAAGCTTCAGTTGGAAAAACAAGATGTCCTAAAAGACAGTCATGGGTTCAAACATGGGAGCTTGAACTGTCTGAAAAAGCATTCAGGTTCCACAGTGTGGGGCTGGAGAGATGGCTCAGTGGTTTAAGGGCACTGATTGTTCTTCCGGAGGACCCAGGTTCAATTCCCAGCACCTTCATGGCAGCTCACAACTGTTTGTAACTCCAGTTCCGGGATACCCAACACCCTCATACAGATTTGCATGCAAAGTATCAGTGCATACCAAATTTTAAAAAGAAAGAAAAAAAGAACATCACAGCTATATTGTCGTAGCCACCAATGGTCAGAACACTCTTGTCCTTGAGGCTGAAGATAATTTGTTCTCGTTATATAAAATGTAGGGCATGCAGGGGGGATACAGCTCAGTTGAGGTAGTGCTTATGTCTTAGTTATTTTCTATTGTCATGACAAACACCATCACCAAAGCAATTTATAAAAGAAAGTGTTTCATTTGGGAGCTCATGGTTCCAGAACTTTAGAGTCTGTGACTATTCCGGTGGGGAGCATGGCAGCGGGCAAGGCTGTAGAGCACTAGCTGAGAGCTTACATCTGACCCACAAGGACAAGGCAGAGTGAAGCACGCATAATAAAAACTCAGAGAGAGAAACTGGGGGTTCAACCTGAAGATCTGAAAAGTGAACCAGCCAGCCACTGGCTCTTATCTCGACCTCAGTCTGAAATGGCGATCCTGCCTCCAGGAATCTCAGAAAGAGATTGTGTCTGAGAGCTGTCTCCTCCCACTTTTTAATCCTCTCTAGGGCTGGGATTAAAGGTGTGCACCACCACCATTTAAAGGCATGCACCATCCAGTTTTCTGGCTACTAGTGTGGCTACTGGGATTAAAGGTGTGTGTCATTGTGACTACTGGGATTAAAGGTGCACGTCACCGTGGATACTGGGATTAAAGGTGTGTGTCACCATGAGTACTGGAATTGAAGGTGTGCGTTACTGTAACCTGGACTGTAAGGCTGACCAGTGGGACTGTTTTACTCTCAGATCTTCAGGCAGTCTTTATTTATTAAAATACAACTGAAATGCCATTACAGGAGAGAGATAGACACTGGGAATGACATGGGTTTTTGAAACCTCATACCCTACCCCTAATGACATACCTCCTCCATCAAGGCCTCCTAACCCTTCCCAAACTGTTACACCAACTGAGGACCAAGTAGTCAAATATCTGAGCCTATAGAGGTCACTTTCAAACCACCACAGTTTCCCTGCCATGCATGAAGTTCTGGGTACCATCTCTAGAACCAGACTTGGTTGGAAATGCTTAGGATCCCATCATTCAGGAAGTGGAGGCAGGAGGATCTGAAAGGTCAGCTGCGTAGCAAGTTCAAGGCCAGCCTGGGCTACGTGATACCCTATCGCTTAGTGAAATAGAAGGAAACAGGGTCGTGGAGGGCAGTAGTAAGATCAGCCTTGAGGTATCTTTGAGAAATATACATGCAACTACTGAGGTGCTGGGGATCATCGTTGATGACATAGCTGGCTTTGGGAGCGGATGACATTTAGCAAGAGCACATAGACCGAGAGTAGGTCAGGACAGAATTCTCAGTGGTTGGATGGGGAAAGAAAAGTTGGCAACTTTTCTATTAGACATTCTAGCAGAAGAGGAGGAAAATCAGCATGGATATAATGGAGGTGGCCAGGATTCCAAGGCGGGGCTGGTCAACAGTGTGGACTGCAGTGGTGGGTCAAACAAGACATAGTCTGAAGACAGACACCTGAGTGCAAGGACGGGAAGTCACTGGAACCTCAAGGGACAGAGCAGACCGGGAGGAGTTGTCCGAGGACCTGAATGCAGCCCATTCTTGGACGTTTGCTATGCTGCTTCTGGTACTTGTCATTCATAAAAGAGACCCTGACTTTAGGTTAATAGACCAAGGGGTTTTTCATGGGGAGTACAGGTCTACAGCTATTTTCAACCTGGGCTTGTTTGTTTGTTTGATGAATGTAAATCACTGTTATGAGGCTTAGCTATAGGATCAGGTCCTACATAATCAAAGCAATGGTCTTTTTACTTTAGAAAATTTTATTTTTTAAATCAGAGTACACACTATATGGCATGCTTGAACAAAGGGTGTGCCCTTGAGTTCCATTTCTCTTGCTGTGACAAGGACTGCGGCAAGAAACACCATAAGGGAGGAAGGGCTTATTTGCTTTGCAGTCCCAGGTTATAGTGCCTCGTTTGAGGGAAGTCAAGGCAGAAGCTCAAGTAATTGGTAACATCCCATCTATAGTCAAGAGCCAAGAGAGACTACATCCTTGTGCTTCCGCTAGCCTTTTTCTCAGGAAATGGTGCTTCCCATATTGGACTGGGTCTTCTATTAGTTAACATCAAGACAATACCATAGCACCCCACGGACATGCACACAGACTAATTTGATCTTGATACTTCTTTCTTAAGACTGTCTTCCAGGTAAAGGCCCTTGAGATTTCCATCCTATTTTGTATGCACAATCTTTTATTTAACCTCACCAATTTGTCCTCACAGCCTTTTACTAACCAGTTTCTCCTTTATAAAAATCGTCCTGCTGCTGTAGGCTGGTGCTGTTGACTGGGTCCCTCCGAAGGCTCTAGCACTCCACCAGGGCTGGTTCTCGGCCAGTGGAAGAGTACAAATATTGGTACTGCAAATTCATGCTGACCTTGCGGCAGCAAAAGGACCTGGAAGACCCTGTACCTGATGCTGGGGCACAAAAGAGTTGGTATCTGGACTGGAGACATAGCTCAGCAGTTAAGACCACTGAGGAACCACGTGGTGGCTCACAATCATCTGTAATGAGATTTGGTGCCCTCTTCTGGTGTGCAGGTATATATGCAGGCATAATAAATAAATCTTAAAAAAGATTTTTTAAAAAAAAAAAAATAAAAAACAAAAAAAAACAAGAGAGTTGGTATCTAAGGGGGCAGTGACTCGTGTAGAGACATCCCTATGCAAACAAACTAAAAGAAAAAAAATTGAGGGCACAATTTTCTTCTTGACACATTTCCTGTGTTGAGTCTAGTTGATAGCTCACAGAACCAGAAATGCGTGCCATGATCCAGTTAGAACCGTCTCAAGAAGCTTTATTGTCAGAATCGAACTGATTGATTAAGGTTTAACTCTCATTCAAGGCATAATAAGAGAACTGAACCTACTCATTTCACACAATGACTGCCTTATCCCCTTGGTTGATATATCTCCAAGATCCCCTGAGGTAACAGTCATGCAGGCCACCTGTCCGTTAAAGGTGATTTCCTTTACAAAAGGCAGTTTCGCAGGAAGCTGATCAAGGCTTCCGTGAGACCGGCAGGACTCTGATTTCTATCAACAGAGAAATACAGCTACACAGAATCAGATTTTAACCGGCTGGGGGCAGGTGATAAACACAAAGGCTTATGGCAATCACAGAGGTGACGTATATGGGCTGCAGTGAGTGTGTTGAGACTGGAGACTGGGGAGGATTGCGTGGATTCCAAAGATAATGGAGTAAAAACTGTCAAAACAGGTGACGGGCTCGTTGATCGTACTGAGGGGGACACTACCACGTTTCTGTCTGGCGCACAGCACAGTGCCTGCCTCTAAACAGCACAAGTCAGAGAAGGGGCAGCGCCACGGAGGGAGGACTGGCTGCCCTTTGGCTGGGTTAGATAGAAACCGTCTGTGCCATCTGCAAGCAGCCTGCTGGGGATGAGGGTAGAAAGATGGAGAGAAGGGGACAGATAGATGAGAGCCTGGAGCTGGCACAGGGGGACCTGTCCGGGAGGGGACTGCCATCCCACGGGTACCTACAGCCAGCACTGTGTGTCGGCAGCCACTTTGTCATTTAGAAAGAAACCCAGGCAGGGGTGGTGGCACAAATACAGGGTTTACAGAAACAGCCAATTGATTTTCAGACGTGAGGATACAATGACATTTTAAAAGTTCATGTTTCTTATTTCTGGGTAACTGCGTTCACAGTATCCAGGATGGAGAAAGCTAAAGTCATGGTAAAGAGCCCATCCACATGAAAAAAAGTAAAATAAAAATAGCTAACGTAACAGCTATGCTGAGTTCTCAAGTGGCCCTGAAAGACAAGGGCTGGACCAATACCAAGGCTGTTTGTACAGAAGGGCAATCTCCCGCTCCTTGACTACGAATTAAGTTTACCCACACCTCAAACAGTATCTGCTCTCAGGGCCTGCTGTATCCTCAGGCTGCTAACCCATGGCTCCTTAGAAACCTCCCTTGGTTTCAGGCCGTTTCACCCTTTTCTAGTGCAGGGCTGAGCCAGGGCTCTCATGTTTTTCCCTTGAGGGGAGGACTTGCCATCTCTGAGCCAGATGTTCAGGAGGGACTCGGGGCTCAGTTCTTAGCACTGGGCTCAGAAAAGGTGTGCTGGGGGGGAGGGTAGGTGAAGGCACTGCTTCTTCAGTGGCTTCAGGGGCCTATCCACAGTTCCAGGTGCCTACCTTCTGAACTCCTGATCTCGCTTCACCCTTCCGGACACACCCTGTGCCAATCAGTGTTTCTTCCTCTTGTCTGTCTCCAGGTTCCTGTCCTGACTTCCTTTGAGGATGATGAGCAGTGTGGAAATGTAAGTCCTCCCCAAACCATTTTTGGTAATGGTGCTTCATCACGGCAATAGCAGCCCTAAAATTCAAAGCTGATGTAAAAGCTTTTTTCCCCTAGGCTCGCCCGTTTGAACTGCAGTGCCTGGCAGGATTAGAGGAGGTGGTTGAATCTCTAGGAGGTGGAGCCTCCCTGGGGTAAAGGGTCATCAGGACTGGGCCTCCGGATTTCACAGCAGCCCTGCTTCTCCACTCTCTACTTCCTGACTAAAGATGTCCTATGTCCAGCCATGTCACGCTCCTGCTGCCAACTCCCCTTGCCATGAAGGACTGTGCATCTTCTCAAATTCGAGGCAGAATGAAATCTTCCTCCTGTAGGTGGCTTTTTGTTAGGTAGTTTGTCACAGCCATCAGTTCTTGTTCCTTCTCATTTCAGATGCAGGAGGTAGGGCTCTCCTGGGCCAAGCAGATGGCGGAGTCCCAGAACAGGCATTCTTCACGCCGTCTCCTGTGATCTGTTCCTCTTTTGACACATGCGTCAGAACTCTGTATGTGCCATGGCGTTGCCTCTCCCTGCTCAGCAGCAGCCTCTCCTAGCCTACTGCCAGGTAGGCTTGTGCTCTTTAGAACAAGGGATGAACTCTTTTGTGAGTCTTGATTCTATAGCTACATTCTTAGTGGCTTAAGGGGCACACTGAAGAGGGCTGTCCTTTGGGAGATTTGTTAGTAGAGCTATGGACCCCATTGACAAATGGACAGAGAGAATAAGTGGGGGCTCTGAGATTTCAGGCCCATGGGGCTGAGTGGGGGTCACTTCTTAGAGGTTTCAGGTTCTACACCATGTGATTCATGGGTGGTCCATGGTAGGGTTCTCATTCCAGGGAATAGGGTGGCAGGCATGTGTGTGTCTTGCATTTGCAGGAGTGTGACTTTAAGTGTGTGTGTGTGTGTGTGTGTAGGAGGAACCCATTTGGCTAATGTGTATCTACCACACAGGTGTACCGCAGGTAACTTCGGATTGTTTGGAGTTTGTTAGCCTGGGGTCTGTGTGCAGAATCAGCTGTTCCAGCTGCAGGTGATCAAGACTCAAACAGCAGCTGGGATCTAACACACCCACCCAGTGTACAGACAACTGGCATTTTTTTTGTGGGGTGGTTTTAGGTAAGCGGTACATCAATTATATATTTGGAATACCTCTTTTATGGTAACTTGCAAAAATGCAATTGCCTCTTGGCAGAATCGGTCAAAATGAACGAATTGGCATGGTAAGCTCCACTTCACCCTGCGGAAGCTCACCAGTGTGCCTTTCGGAACCTGAACACACCGGACACCGAGAGCACAAAGGTTTTTATACATACATGTGCAACTCATCCAATAAAGCTTTCCCTTAGTACATACTGATGTTATGCTGGATGCAGCAGCAGAACACACGCCTGCAAATGCGTGCACTTGAAAAGAGGTGTGTGAGCGCTCACCCAAGCCTGTGTGTGCGGAGGTCAGGGACTGATGGCGACCCATGGGTGCCCTCCTCTATTGCTCTTCCCAGCATGTGTTTCATCAACTGAGCTCTCTTCAGCACCTACTATGGTGTCTTTCTGTGAACCTGGAGCTAGATGCCAGCAAGGCCCCAGGGCCTCTCTGCTCCTGTCCCTCCCCAAGTGCGAGGGTCAGAAATGTGAGTGGCTGCAGCTGGCTTTTTCCAGGGTGCTGGGAGTCCAAAATCACTTTGCACACCGACCTTCAGAATATATGGATTCCTGTTTTTAAATCTAATGGTCTGTGTCATGAAGGCACTGATGCCTCAGGATAGAACTGATAAGGAAGCTCCAGGCCAAGGCCCAGTCCTTTCTGCAGTTCTGTTTCCAGGACTTCGCAGCTACACTTACACGGGCTCCCATAGAGGCCTGTCAGCCAGCTAGCATGGACTTCATACAGCCCCCGTCAGGTTACACTGGTCAGATGCTGATAGCGCCTACACCAAGAAGCTGTAAAAATAAGTAGGCCTGTATATTGAAGCATCTGGAATACAGCAGTGTTTAATAAATAATCACCCTCCAGGCCAGCCTCATCATAAATCTGTGCCTCCAAGAACATCCAGAAGTCATATTGTTTCCAGAAGTTGTGTTATTTTCAGGTCTCAGAAGCACCCAAGTCCACAGACGGACAGACTGCTGGAGCTGAAAGCCTCAGACAGCCACTCACGGGTGGGCAGAACGCTGAGTGAAGATGCTTCTGACTCACGGGTGTCTGGATCTCAAAACTTAGCTTCAAGCATTTAAAAATAAGATGTCATATGATCATCCCAAGCCCTGACTTCCCTTACAGGCGGCCTGCTTGCGGAGGTGCTGTCCTGTGCCCTTGTGCCTGAATCTCCATGGAACAGAATTTGCTGGAATTGGGAACCGGCTCTTGCTGTAGCGCTAAACCAATAGCTTCTTGGGCTCCCTCCTTCCCTCCCTCCCTCCCTCCCTCCCTCCCTCCCTCCCTCCCTCCCTCCCTCCCCCCTCCGTCCCTCTCTCTGCAAAATATGAGCTCTAGTATGGGGCTCTAATGTTGTAGTTCATCCTTTAGGTATAAAAAGAAAACCTGTTCTTTGTTTAAGAATTCTTCCATCACACCACACTATAGCCACTTAGTCAGGTACTAGGACACACACACACACACACACACACACACACGATTATCCTAACTGTAGATATCAGTATAAAGGGCATGATGACTCAGGAGTGAAGAACTCCCCTACGCAGAAACATGCTGGGCAAGGCTTGAGCTTCCTGGCAGCAGATGTTGAACATGCCGACGTGTGGCATATCCATCTGCTCTAGAAGGTTCCCCATTTCCATATTCTCATTTTGCTTTTTTTTTTTTTTTTTTTTTCCTGAGGAGGTTAAACATGCCACGCCTCATCTGCACAGACTTTCTGCTTGGCTGGCCTCAGACAAAGTTACCATTAACTCCCCAACCTGCAAGAAAATGATTTGACACAAAGGATTCCAAAATGTCCTCCTCTCCCCCTACAAGCCTGCAAACAAATAGTACAGGAATGAGGTCAGAAAGGAATCCCCCACCCACCAGGCACTGAATTCATTTACCTACCTCAGTGCCCATTCACAGAAAGGGGTGGGACAGGGAACAAGAGCTGCTTGGAGGCCAAGTAGAGTTTGGGGGTCGCACTACATTACAAGATTTGACAGGCCTTTGCCAGCCTTCAGCTTCTTTGTATCCTTTCACATAATGGAGCGACACAAACTGAGCAGCCAGGATCCGTGGTGCCGCCCCAGCACCGAGCACCCTCTTTGCAAATGCTAATGGTATTGCAGCATCCTGTCACTCGCTTACACAAAAAAGGATGTTGATTTCCACATGAACCAGAACAGCCTCATTGTACACAAGTTTGTGACCAACTTGTACTATCTGCACATCAAAAGGCCAGCCAATCATCGAGGGCACAGCTGGCGAATAGCACCAAAGGGGGGCGCCCATGGGGAGAACATCCCGGTCCCGGTGCCTCCCGCCATATGAAGAACACCATGGTCTATAGTCGCGTTGCAGCTATGGCCATAGTAATTAGTATAACTAGCGGGAATGTAAATTATCAAGATGTTTGGAAAGAGGAGTCTGGATACATAAAAATGGGAGTGGCTTGGTGTTGATGCTGAGAAGTGCCTGAAAGACAGTCTTGGCAGGAAAAGCTGCCATTTCCATATTAAGGCTTGAGAAGCCTGACGTGCCTCAAAGCAAGAGAACCAAGGGGTGTATATGAGATTTCTGGAAATAAATTTAGTTGAAATTGTACAGGCTTCTGTTAACACCTTTCCTTTCAAAAGTGTTAGTTTTTTTTTAAGTAACAAAAAGACAGCCAAAGGAGAAACTTAGGAAAACTAAATTTGGTACCACGGAAGAAAAAAAAAAATTAAAGTTTTAAAAACTGGGATTAAAAAAAAAAAAAAACTCTGCATCTTTGGAAGTTAACCCAAAAAGATCAGTATCTGCAAAAGTAAGAGGTGGAAATTCCCAAGGTGAAGGGAAATGGCAAAGGAGGGCTGACAGGCTCAGGCCCGCAGCCGGGCACACTCTGCTCAGAGCCGTTCCCGCAGCCAGGCACACTCTGCTCAGAGCCGTTCCCGCAGCCGGGCACACTCTGCTCAGAGCCATTCCTGCAGCACAGCCTCACGAATTTCCCGCTTGTTTGAATGAAGGGCTCATCTTGACTTTCTCATGTATGGTGTACCAGTGGGCCCCAATACCACGCACACGCGTGCTGTCCTCAAAGCACTTTGTAGAGGAGGTTACTGTGCAAAGTGCTTTGTGACCAGACTGGCTTTCAAAGCCTGACTTTGCCACCACGGTGGCTTTGTCAAAGGCACTCACAGCCACAGACAGAGACAGTTCTGCTAGTGATAAAAACAAAAGTCATGCTGGAATCGTGTTCCGGATTTGAGTTTTCTCAATCAATTCACAGGCACAGTCTTCTGGCAAGACAAGCCGCTGACCATTAGTGCTTCCGGCGAGCTCTGGATGAATCTCTTTGCTCAAGGCTAGCTCTTTACAGTGCTGAGCCCAGCTCAGATCTTTCACAGGCCTCCTTGCCAACACACTTCCGGCACCTCCTACTCTAGTGCTGTTCAGTGAGGAGGCAGGTTTACTATTGTCTCTGGGTGTGTGCACTTTGTTGTTGAGGCATTAGTATGGTGACTTCTGGTTATTGCTATCTATAAATAACAGAAAAAAAAATCATGTATTTGCATTCCAGGGGGTCTGGCTGGTAGGTTCATTATTGTCTGTGTGGACCTTTCAATTTACATTCACTAGACAAACATGTTCTTAACCAAGAGTCAAGTAAGCTTTACAGTCCTGGTTGGGTGTGGCTCAGTGGTTGAGTGTTCTGTCTTCAATCTCCAGTACCATGGAAGAGAGAAAAAGAAATGAGGGGGAGGGGAGGGAGGGAGGGAGAAACAGAGATGGAAAAAAGGAGAGAAGAGGACACAGAAAAAAAAGAATTCAATAATAGAGGGAGAATAGATTGGGCAACAAAAAGTGCTTATGCTCATTCCTCAAGTTGAAAGGTCAAGGATTTGCAGAACTTTCTAGAGGCTAAAGCAAGGCCAGTAAAATCTGAGTTCTGTCCAAAAGAACAGAATATTCGTTGTCTCTAATGGAAGCTTTGCAGGCTCAAAATTATTGAATAATTTTAGGGTACCACTAGACTTTTGCAAAAGATACTGCTACCGACCTTGAACAAAGACATCATGAAAGCCAGGGCTTACCACCGTGGAGGAAGGTGAGTCGTTCAGACTGCGGGAAGAGGGAGCTAACCTGTTCCTTTCAAATTCCTTCACAAAACCTTCAAGGTCTCATGAGTGTTTGGTACATGCTACAGTGGATAAAATCCTGACTTCCAGGTTGTTGCTCTGTTACTCAGTTATGCAAGACTGGGGGTAGACCTGTCCCCAGGAGTGAGCAGGGGACTTGGTCCTGGGAGGCTGTGGCCAGCAATACTGTGTGGTGACTGGGTCTTTAGTGGGGTCTCTGGTTTCTCCTTCCAAGTTTTCAGTTTCAAATACGTGCACAGAAATCAGTTTACATCTGTATTAGTTTATACTACTAATAAAAATAGCAGCAATTCTTTATCACAAAGAGGTATGGAAGAGCTGACTTGAACATGCCTAAGAGTAGTTACTGCCTTCCAAAAGAACCCTAACCTGGTTTTAAGAACATGTGTCACTCACTGAAGTCTTTCCAGGAGGAATCACGTACATGTTTGCCACCGTTTGATTTGAAACAGGCTGCCATGTAGCTCAGGTTGGGTTTGAACTCCTCTTTTGAGCTGGGGTTTCTCTGCGTAGCCCTGGCTATCCTGGAACTCACTCTGCAGACCAGGCTGGCCTCAGACTCACAGAGTTCTGCCTGCCTCTGCCTCCTGAGTGCTGGGATTCCAGAAGGTACTACCACATCTGGCCACGTTTCCGATTATTAAGGTGGTAACTCAATTCTGTCATTTTAGGAAAGTAATCTAACATAATGACTTTTGAGGACGATCTTTCTTACCTATAATTTTATGAACTGTGCTCCTCAGCACAAAGCTCTCCTAATTAGTCTTTATAATGTTACTGTAAGCCTCCAACAGTTTTGTATTTCCAGTTTTCTGTAAACGTCTACCTAGTCTGGTTAGTGCAGGGTCAGGGACCATCATAGCCATCTCAAGCTGGTTACTTAATTATAAATTTTCCTAAGGAAGCACACTTGTGTTGTCTTTAGCACATTGTAACTATATTAATTCCTTAACTGAACAAATCTGCTAAAAGAAAACAAATTGTTCTATTGAGTCTTTAGGAACTAAATTCTTCACTTTTTGGATGAAGATCTGGAACTTGAAACACAGAAAAGACAAAAGCTTGAATTACAACAAAGGATCTTACATTCACTGACCAGAAATCTGTCCTTCTGTACCTTCTCCCAGTGATGACTGTGCCCTGCACACCAAGTCCCGCACTCTGCTAGCTAACTGCCAGCGAGTTACTTTATGAGCATCACTCAGGAGCAAAGTGTGGTGGCAATAAAACGTGAGAATAGGACACTTTAATCAGAATGGATAGACGTGACGCTTACAGTTCCCTCCAGGCCTTGAAGTTAGTTAACAGCCCTCAGCGAGCGTCCTGTGGGGCTGAACACATCAGCACCATCAATGGAAGCGATGGTCACAGCTGCACAGTGCAGCTAGAAAACTGTTCTAGAATTTTCACATTTTACTGAAGAAAATACTGAAGTGTTTTGACAAATGTCAAGGCAGGAAAAGCAGCATCAGCTGGACATGGATTACAAGTGAGATGTGCAAAGTCCAGGACATTCAGCCTTCTGAGAAAACCACTTTGAAAGCTCCTTAGCTCAGGGGTTTGGCTATATTATGGGGCGTCTCTTCCTCATTAAAACAAAGACAAGGTAAAAAGATGCTCTCCATAAGAGAACTATAATGTCACTTAGTATCTTTTAATTACCCATCTACACAAATGACCTCAGATCAAGCACAGGCAAATAGAAGTCGTAGTAACGTTTACATCGAGTGTAAGGTTTAAAAAAATAATACAAAGTCCATTCACAGTGCACATGAAGACATGGTTAAGTGTAAATATTTAGATATCCAATAGCCATGATTGTTTAGAAGGTAAGCATATTTCCAAGCACATTTCCATTTGCTACAGCAACGACAGTCTACCATACACCAGCATAGAGGATGGAGATACGCCAGCACCGTGATCTCATTACTGCAAAGAAAAAGATACCATGTTTCTTTTTATCAGATAAATACATCTGAAATAAATACAAAATTAACTAGAAATTTGTCCATTAAGTCTACACTCTTAATTGTATGATTTTTGTTTTGAGACAGGGCCTCCCTGCATAACTCTGGATTGCCTTTAACTCATAATAGTCCTGCTTCTGCCACTTGAGGGCTGGGATTATTGCTGTGCGCCACCAGAATCCTCATGTGACATTCCGAAATTGCAGCGAGGAAGTCCCACCTGTTGTGCCCCCTGTGCACATTCACACTGCAGATTCCACTGGGTACCAGGTAATGTGTGAGAGTCCACTGAGTATGGCCTAGGAAATGGGGCTAAAACGAGAGTAGGAGTAAGACCCCCAAAGGCTGGCAGCTCCGCCTGCAACTGCAGCTTGGCCGCTGTGTGCGTAAAGCAGCATGCTTGCGTCCTCTGGTTCATGTTGTTATAGCCGACGTCCCACAATTCATTTTGCTTACCATCTACTAAAAATCCCTTTGTTCTCCAAATAGAATTTTGTACACTCCATTCTTTGCAAATTTGGATGTGAAAAACAAATGATTTCTGGTCCAGTTAGACTTTACCTTCTGTCGATCAAGCACCTGAACTACAAACTCGACACACAGGGCCGACTGCTGGACTGAACTTTATCTCCTGTCTACAGCTTCCACATCTGACAAATACCGGCCTTGGAGGGGTGTGGAAAGACATGGTTAGCAAGAAACCAGGTTAAAATAACCCATGGGGACATGAGGAATGACAGGGATTTTTGGTTGAAATTACAAATATTGACCCCCACAAAGAAATAAAAGTTCTCTTCCATGAAAAAAAAATTATACAAAGGAATATGATGCCTAACATCAGCTTTTCCTTAGGAGAAAACTGCAGCTCTCCCCTGCTGGCCTTAGCCAGGGCTTCCACCCAGTTAGATTGGCAGAACTTAGGGGACCCTTTCCTAACCCGTGTGTCAATCAGCACAGGGCTCTACCTAGCTTCCGTTCAGCACTGTCCCATACCTACGGGACACAAGGCACCGGAGCACTCGCATCCTAGGAAACAACAGATGCTGCTTTTCCTGGTGAGGATAGTACCTAGATTTCTTATCTCCTAATTTAAATAAAATGCATACCGAATTTATAGTTTCTGAAGTATTTTGCCTTCCATACATACATATACATATATATGTGTGTGTGTATGTATATATATGTATGTATATATATATGAAGTATGTGTGTGGTAGAGAATTCTTACAAAAAACAATTCCAAGAAAACTTTTTATAAAATTAACTGTGAAATAAAAACTGCAACCTGCAACACTAGGCATTTTTACCAGCACAGTAAAGCCTTCATTAAAAAAAAAGTAGTAGATGAAAGGGACGTTTGAGTAAAATATGGCGCATTTGTTTGCTTTGCAGTCTCTTAACCAATACAATTCCAAATAAAGCACATGAAAATATTGGGAGGGTTGTTACTGTAGCTGCAATGAATTAAATGGAATTCTCAGCTTTAAGGGGGTGGGTCACCATCTTCCCACTTGTTAGAATAATTTCATTTAAAACAGTGCCTGAAGGCTGTGCGGCAGCCCGCCCCGGATGCCCACTTCGGTGTCTCTGAGTGGCACTCGTCAGCTGATTACCCTGACTCTTCTCCATCTTGAGTCACAACCCAAAGGCTGTCAACAGGAGAGACCCCACTCCTATCACCAGAAAGCCTGACGTAAAGCACACAATATTCAAAAGAATGAATTGTACATGGATACACAGAGTGTAAGAACAGCAACCGTGTAAGCTGCTGCTACTGGCTGCCAAGGCGACTTTCTACACTGGCAACGGAAGGCTGATGTTTCTGTCACTGAGTACACACTGAATCGTCCAACACGAGCTACCCTGTCTGAAGTATCCTCTGGTAAACCAGCTTCCTTTCACGGGGTGAACATAAACTGGATTATTACAGTCAATCAGTCCTGGATACAGAACACTGTAGACAGATGATGGCTTAATAGGCAACTATCACCATATACATAATTGATGCCTTTTAAAAAATTACCGTAAGTTTTATTCCAAAACAACTATTATTATATGTCTGAAGACATCCATAATGAATCCCACTGGTGCCACCACAAATAAGACTTGAGAGATAACTTCCTTATCTTTGAGGGCTAGGCCTACTAGCCAGTTCGTCACGTCAGTACAAGCACATAGATGGGGAATGCTCTCTTTACTGTTCTTCTGCTCAAAAGGCAGCTGGGGGTTGAGGTGCCTGTAACACACATAGGTTAATTTCACCCTATGACTTTATTTGCACTGAAAAGGCAGAACAGGAGAAAGGAGGCAGGACAAAAGACTGAAGTTTTCATTCTTCCAATGTATGCAGAGGTGATTATGAGCAGATTCTGTAAAAATAAACCCATTTGATAATCTCAGATTTGGCAAGACAAATGAAAAGACTTAAGCAACTTAATCATAGCTTTACTAAAAAGTAAAGCTTAACTGTTTAAATCTGCTAGATTTATTAAAATAATACAATTGTAGCACAATTTTACTACGCGTATTAAGTAAACAAACATATAGTAGAATTCTTTTCTGTCCTAACACTTATTGTGTGTATGTGTTTGTACAAAGTGTGGGTGTGAAAGCCAGAGGACAGCAGGACTCCGCTCTCTGCTTCTATCTGCGGGTGGGCATCGAACTCAGGTAGTGGGGCTTGATGGCAAGCTCCTTTACCTGCTGACCCGCCTTGTCAGCCCCAGAATCCGTTTCTTTCTTTTTCTTCTTTTGAGAAAGGATTTCTTTCATGTAGCCCAGGCTGGCCTAGAACTAACTCACAGAGAAGTTCCCGTTTCTCCTTCGAGTGTGCCACCACACCCGCATTCTAGAATTCATTCTTAAAACAGAACTAGAACACAGCAAAGCAAAACTGCTGCCCTGAGGCATGCCACACAAGTTGGCATCAAGGGCGAATACAGTCTGCTTCTGGTGGAGCTTCAGTGGAATTGACAAGGAAGCACTGTACGCTGAATTGTTTAACACACATAACTACGTACTGTGAGTACGAGGGTAAGAAAAAGACAAGATCAACTATATCTTCAAGTTCAATGTAGAGAACGAGTCACCTACATGTTAGAAAATCAACATTAAATACTTTTATTAACCTTGGTTCTGTCCAAAATGGGTTCTAGAGAATAGTTTTAGTTTAGCTAGAAGGTAATCAAAAGACTTAAAGGCATGGCCCAATCCAAAGGAAGCTGGTTCTGAAAGCCATGCTATCAAAAGGATCACATCACAGAAAACAGGCTGGATGCTGTCATGCAGAACCAAAAATTATTAGAAGAGGCTTTAAGTCCATGCTTTGTGCCCAGTGCGCCGCAGTCTCAGAATTACTCACTTAGTACAGTCTACTTCTCCTGGTGAAGAGCTTCAATGAAAGCATCAAGCTTTTCTTGAATTTCTCTAACTTTCTCTATGGAGATAAAAAGAGATAAACACAGTTACTTTTCAAAGGCAGCATACATTAGAGAGAATCCTTATCATTAAATCATCTACAAAAATTTAGCTATTTGAGGAAAAGAGAGAAAATCATCCTCACTAAATCTCCTGTGGTCCATGTCCAAGTGGGTCAGGAGAGCCACAAGCAGCCACTTTGGGGAAGCAAAGGAGGAGAAATGCTTGACAGACAGATGTCTTTGGGAAACTATTAAATAGAGCTGTGGACTCTTATGTGCCCGCCCACAGACATGTTTTACTGCACTCTTAGATTACTTGAAGCTCTACTGAAAAACGATAAGGCTGATTTTAGGAATAAGCGGAAATGGTGGCTTATGCTGTAACCCAGCTCGTGGGAGGCTGGATGAGTGGAACCAGCCTGGGCTGCACTGGCAGACCCTACTATCTTAACAACCAACAAAACTGTTCCTCATCTGGAAAACGACCTTTAAAAATATAAAATAGCGGGTAAAGTTACCAGGAAGGTCAGGTAAAACCATCACGGCAAGATGCATACATCAGTCATATTCAAAATGCCAGGAAATAAAGGCGAAGGGAACTGGGAAATATTTTTAACTAGGTGTGAATGTGGAAAGTTAAAAAAAATATAAAGATCCACTGAAAGCAGATTTATATTTATTTGAATTTTTACTTTTTCATATTAATGACTTCATGTAAAATCTCTGATTTCTCTGTGCAGATATGTGAACTGTCCCCACGTATGCTACTGCTGCGGATTCAGTCACGCCTCCTGCCTTGGAATCCCAGTTACACCACGCAGTGTGGGAAACGCTTCCATTCCTTCCTCACAACTTAACACACAAGCGGGAATTACCGGTGGATGGGAGCCAATGAGTTGAAGGCTAGTGACTTAGACATGAGCCTGGTATGTATTCTACTCTCTACTCAGAGAAAGAGCATAGAAGGTGTCTTCAGAGGTCAGCACTTACATCTTCTGTAACTAAATCATCTGTGTTGGAAGATACAAATTCTGCTAGCAGTGTGCCCTGGTGATGAGCGCCCAGCCAAAGGAAGAACCATCCTTCTGTACCTTGCACAGCATTGTAGGATTCTAATGGTGGCTACTACAGTCGCATCTGCAGATGCTCTGTAATTTCATACTTCTAATTCTTGGTATTAGATTAAGAATAAAAAAGCATGTAGAGACAAAAGCTCTATTGTTTTGATCAAACCACGGAGAAAATCTGATATCAATTAAGGCAGGGGTGGCATCTCCTCCTTCTACAGATAAGTGAACCAGAGAAGCTAAGACAATATCAATCTATCTCTTATAATTTTAAATTACATATATGTATGTGTGCGAATGTGTGTGTGCATGTGTGCAGGCTGGTAGGGAGAGCTTTAGCCAGAAGACACAACAAATGCTTCATTGAACTAAAGCTCAGTGCTGGGCCACTTTGGGCTTCTGATGCCCTTAAGACAACAGGCTAAGGCAGGAATAGTGTTAGGAGGGGTGATCGATCTGGACTTCCATTGGGAAAGCGGACTGCTTCTCCAAAATGGAGGTAAGGAAGATTATATCTCTGATACAGGAGAGCCCTTAGGACACCTTGGTGTTACCATGTCCTCTGAGTAACAATGGGAAACTACAACAACCCAATCCAAGCAGATGGCATGGCCCAGAGCCCTTGGGATGAAGGTATTAATTAGTCCTTTCTCCAGGGAAAGAACCAGACCCGCTGCGGTGTTTGCTGGGAGTTGAGGAAATAAAGAATGAGTAGTGGGGGAAGGTATATACCAGATAAAGTCACGTGACAAGACACAAAAATGAAGCTGTAATTTCTGTACCGTTCTGCTAGGAAACGACTGCATATATGCGCACATGTTAAGCAGACAGTCGTGCTTTCTTCCTCTCTTATCATGTAATACATCAATTGAGATATCGGTGGTTAAGTGTACTACAACAGCAACTGAGATATCAGTGGCTAAGGATTATCAATCTGTATTTTCATATTTAAGTTAGAAGGTGCTCAAAGACTAAGCATTCCTCAAGGTGACTTTGCCAACTATTTTAAGAGAAACGTAACTGTGGTTGTATGTGGGCGAGTTACATCATGCCAGGTAGAATGATAACCATGTTATTGTCTTCAAGGATTATATA
>NW_026067992.1:576044-631569 GCF_014885135.2 Alexandromys fortis
TTTATTTATTATGTATACAATATTCTGTCTGTGTGTATGCCTGCAGGCCAGAAGAGGGCACCAGACCCCATTACAGATGGTTGTGAGCCACCATGTGGTTGCTGGGAATTGAACTCAGGACCTTTGGAAGAGCAGGCAATGCTCTTAACCTCTGAGCCATCTCTCCAGCCCCTAACCAAACTTTTCTTCCAGTTTGCTTTTGCTCAGTGTTTTAGCACTGAAACAGAGAAGCAAATAATACTCCCTGAGCCTTTGTGCAGGTCCTTAGAACTTCAACCTACACTTTTCTGGCAGGCTAGCTTCCATTTCTTAATCAGCAGACAAACTAGCAAACACATTTGCTTCTCCAAATGAAGCCAGTCTTAGTTTTAAAACAAATTCATTTAGTTGTTTAAAAACAGGTGATTTTTAAAAAATGAGTATTTTCCCGAGTTTCATATTTCATTTCTTCATTTCATTTCAGTTCTTTAAATTGTTCTTTAAGAGAGAAGAAAAAGGTTTTCAAATTATCTCACAGCCATTCTAGAGATGACCATAGTTTTCATAAAAACCAACACAAACAAAAACAACTCCAGCGAAGCCTCTGGCAAGCCTGAAAAGCACAGCACAGTGAAATCCCATAGAGGCATCTCCAGCCCCGCAGCCCCCAATCACTCCCTGGTGGGCAGGCTATCTGGGAACGTCGGCCATATGCAGAAAGAATAATCCAATTTTATTCCATACATGAGCTGAGTGCAGCTGGGCAGCCACAAGGTCAGTTTGCCAACCTTTGCCCTCTCACTGGCCGCCATCCTCCAGGGGCAGACTGTAGGTGTATGGTGTCCCCCATAGGGGGACAGGTCATAGCAGGAGCTATCTGTGTGAAGAGACAAAGCCCCGCTGAGGCAGTGTCTAATCTGGAAGGTCTAAAGGAAAATTCAATTTTTAGACAATGAAGAGGTAAGCAGGCAAATGGATGGAAATAAAAAACACTATCCTGAGTGAGGTAAGCCAGACCCAAAAAGAGGAACATGGGATGTACTCACTCATATTTGGTTTCTAGCCATAAATAAAGGACATTGAGCCTATAATTCGGGTTCTTAGAGAAGCTAAATAAGAAGGAGAACCCAAAGAAAAACATATAGGCATCCTCCTGAATATTAACCTTCATCAGGCGATGAAAGGAGACAGAGACAGAGACCCACATTGGCGCACCGGACTGAAATCTCAAGGTCCAAATCAAGAGCAGAAGGAGAGAGAGCACAAGCAAGGAACTCAGGACCGCGAGGGGTGCACCCACACAATGGGGATGTTCTATTGGGAACTCACCAAGGCCAGCTGGCCTGGGTCTGAAAAAGCCTGGGTTAAAACCGGTCTCGCTGAACATAGCGGACAATGAGGACTACTGAGAACTCAAGAACAATGGCAATGGGTTTTTGATCCTGCTGTACCTATTGGTTTTGTGGGAGCCTAGGCAGTTTGGATGCTCACCTTACTAGACCTGGATGGAGGTGGGTGGTCCTTGGACTTCCCACAGGGCTGGGAACCCTGATTGCCCTTTGGGCTGATGAGGGAGGAGGATTTGATTGGGGGAGGGGGAGGGAAAGGGGAGGTGGTGGTGGGGAAGAGACAGAAATCTTTAATAAATAAATAAGTAAATAAATAAAATTTTACAAAACAAAGAAAAAAAACTTACACTTTTATGAAAAAATTTACAATTGATGGTACTGCCTTGCCACAAAACCTTAAGGATGCCACAAAGAGCATTTAAATAAGTACTAGAAGTAAGGAGGATGGGAGGTATGAGGAGAAGGGAGAATGGGCGATACAAGGAAAAAAGAAGTTGTCAATAAGCATCACTTTCACCCTGAAGAAATTCAGCCGTCTTTTTCACCTGTAAGGAACTAGATGGAGTCTTCTGGGACATGAAGAAATTCTAACCTCCCCTTTTAGAAAAGGTTTACCTGTAATTCTGTGTACGTGTGCCTGTGCTGTGTGGGTATATGAGCAGCCAAGTGTGGCTGGGAGCTGCTCTGTGGTCCTGCTCTTCCCTGCTCAGCTGCTCTCCACCTTTAAGAAACATTCCTTAGTGTTTAATCCCAGCAAAGGCAGGTGCATCTCTGAAATAGAGGAGAGTCTGGTCTACAGAGCTAGCTCCAGGAAAGCCAGGGTTACACACAGAAACCCTGTCTCAAAAAACCAAAACCCTAAAACCAAACCAAACCAAGCCAAAATGAAACAAACAAAAACCCAATCCAACCAACCAAACAAAATGCATTCCTTGCTTTTTCTTTTACTTTCAATTGAGGAATGTCTACTCTTTTGAAGCGATTGCAAATTTGACATTTTGTTTGTCTCTTTCAGTCCTGCAGCCATCCCTGCTAAGGATGAGCCCTGGTTGCCCTCCTCTGATTTAGAAACCCACAGGAGGGCTGCTGCTTCATGCCAAAGCAAAAGAGCAACAGAGCAAATGGCACCGGAGTATTACCTTTTATGTAAAACAGAATACATTTCGTAAAAATCAGAAACGAGCACAAATCAGCACGGTTAGTTGTAAAGCAAACTCCCGTTTCTCTCAAAAATTTGGGTTAAATATTCACATAGAGAATTCTTATAAAATCTGTGGTCTCTTTGATAAATCAACTCAGGAAGGGCTTAAACTATTCTGTTACACAGAATAGTATTCTACATGTAGTGAATACGGAGGCTCGTTCCCATTTTCCCAATGTTTACTTAAAAGATGAGCCATCTCAAACATGGATTCATTGTGCATCTTGATTGAGTCATGAATATTCCCATAATCCTCAACTCATAAACCACAGCTTCAGTGAATGACGTTCCTTCTCTTTCTTCTTCTCTTCAGATGACTTGACACCCATTCACATTTTAGGTCTCTTTATCCCCACATGAAATGGCACCGTTCCTCTCAGCGCTTTGAGTCTTCTGATACTTGCTCTAAAAGTCCCAAATACAGACTAATCTGTAATTAGGTTTTGAATACACTGCGACTGCCAAAAGGCCCAACCTGGGAGAGGGTTCACTTCAGTGGTTAGTATTAGTTTAGAACATGAACAAAGAGCCACCGACAAAACACCACCTCATGTGCTAAAATAAACCTTAGACAGCATTTGATGTCTTTAAAGAAAGCATGAAGAATCAGCTGAAGAACTAACACAGTCGCTTTAAGAAACCATACACCCAAAGATTCAAACCACATAACAGCTACATCGTAACATGGTGTGCACACACTTTGGACTTGTGGGTGAAGTTCTTGGGTAAAGGGCTGTTCACTGCAGGGTTGGAATGACTGGCACCCCTCTTCCTTAGGAGCCCACACACTCCTGAAAACATTTGCTATTTATCACACAATTGTACTATATAAATGCCCTTTAAAACTCAGGGACTATATCTAGGATATAGAGAAACAAGGAAACAAAATTATGAATGGGAAATAGGAGATCAGAACCAAAATGATCAAAACTATAATCAAAATTGATACCCACGATAACTTATTCATTTAAACATTAAAGGGTACTATTAAAAATGTGCTATTTCATGTCCCCAAAGCCGCCTTAAAGCTTGAGAGGAACAGTGCAACCCCACGCTTGCTAAAACATGCACAGCTCAAAGTGACTCATGGAGAAGCACGGCTTGCTTTCTTTTCTTTTCCTTTTCCCCAGAGAGGGTCCTGGACCTCACTGTGTAGACAAGGCTGGTCTCCAACTCAGAGATGGACCTACTTCTGCCTCCTCAATGCTGGGATTAAAGGCATACACCAACATGCCTGGCTCCGAATCCAGCTTTCTTAAAGCCCATTCCCTCCCATAGGGTTTCTCTGTGTAGTCCTGACTGTCCTGGAACTTGTTCTGTAGACTCTGCTGGCCTCGAATTTATCCTCCTGCCGGTCTCCCAGAGTGTTGGGATTAAAGCGTGTGCTACCAACACCTGGCACTTAAAACAAAACAAAACAAAACAAAACAAAACACTTTAAGGCAAGGGAAACACTCCTATCAGGCTCCTTTGGTGAATATAATAGAACCTTCATATAATTTCTAAATATTTTGAAGTCTATTCTCCAAAGGACTTTGGTGTGAACACAGAGCAGCCTTACATTTAGGTCTTTATAGCTGTTAGATTCTGGAATCTTCCTAGTTAGATGGTAACACTAATTTCAGCACAGCTACCCATGAATAACTATGGGTCTGTCTTATTTAACAACAAAGAACAGTGCCATTCAAGGTGCTGACTAAGTTATGATATAACTTTTGGTTATATCATACTCACTAAAAGGTTGAGCTGCTCAATAAAAGTAGTTTTATGTGGGATAGAAAATTCATCTACTTCTGGAGATACATTTTATCTTTAGACAAGTCAAATTAAATAACTGTGTATTTGGACAATCTTGTGGGTTCTCCCAGGAGTGCGTGTACTACTGGCTCACACTGAGGACATTATTGAAGACTCGGGGATGGGAACGTAGCTCAGCTACTGGAGTGCTGCCTGACCCGTATGCTGCCCTGGTTTTAGTTGCCAACACTGCATAAACTAGGTGGGAGGGGGAGACGGAGGGTGGGGACCATCAAAAGTGCAAGCCATGTTTGCTCTTGGGCTACAGAGCAAATTCAAGGTTAACCTGGGCTACTGGAGACTTAGATCAACAGCAACAGCAACAATAACAACAACACATCCCTAGAAACCGAGTGTCCACTCTGAGAGGACCACTAAGAGACATTTCTTTCAGGTGTGTTAGCAGATGCATCCATCCTACTCCTACTCCGAAATGCTGTGTGGTGTTCTAGTGGCCATAAGAACCAGTTGTTCAGCCTTCCTTTCCATGGGTACCGACCACTTGATGTCTAGGAGCACACAGAGACTTCTGGAGCGTGTACTTGAAGTGTGACCAGCCCGAATCAAGTCACACTTGTGTGGAAGACATGCATAGCTTGCTGACTCAGTCTTTTTATACTAGTGATGCTTTTAAAACCATAACTTTAAAGCATCCTGTAGGGTATGGTGGAAATGATGGTATTTATCACATTTAACTTTTAGGGAATTCTTTTTTATGGAAGGAAAAATGATTTGTTTATTTTTATAAAGAATTTATTTATTTAAATTGGTGTTTTGCCTACATATATGCTTGTGTGAAGTCGACGGAATTATAGTCAGTTGTTAGCTGTCATGTGGTTGCTGGGAATTGAACCCGGGTCCTCTGGAAAAAGTTAGTTCTCTTAACCGCTGAGCCATCTCTCCAGCCCAGGAAAAATATTTATATTGAATTCTTTTCTTTTTCTTTATTTTAAAACTTTGAGAAAAGGCTTCACTATATAGCCCAGGTTAGCCTTGAACTCATGGCAATCCTCCTGTCTCTGCTTCTTGAGTAGTGGGACTACATGTATGCCCACCATGCTTTTGCTCTGCTCAATTCTCAGAAAACCCGACATCAGAAGTGTCTATAGCATTTACCTTCAGGACCAGAAATAACAGATAGTAAGCTTTTACGGCATTCATGACCATCGTTTTCCCGTAAAGGTCACAGAGTCTACCATGAGGTTACAACTGTCTAGTGTGAATCATTTTATTTTGTGTACGGCACACAAAATATTTCAAATTATATCAGTTTACATTACAATAACAAACATTTAAAATTATTTGATATTCTAATTCATTAGTGATAGTTTTTCCTCTAATAAGCTAAAATATACTTTGTCAAAAACAAATCATTTCATTTGCCTGTGTATTGCCAGTATAGAAAATCTAAATACCATATTTCAAAGAAATACTAACATAGATAATTATTTGAGACAGTGGATAAGGTCAGTAAATTATTCTGTTCCAGCCAATTAAATATGACTTTAAAAATCTTTTAGTTTGTCGTTTCTACTTTTCTCCTATTTTTTAAAAGTACATTTTACTTTGAATTTTGTTGAGCAGAAAGCTGAAACATTTAAAAAAAAAAAAAAAAGAAAAACCACCCAGGCAGCCCTTAAAGAGGTAGGGAATCATTTATCACTTGCAAAGACAGATTTATAAGAAGAGGGCCCCTTCTGTTCCTTTAAGACTGCAAACAGATGGGAAGTGAATGGACAGTCCCTGGGACAAGAAAACGCACGGGAGGTGCTGCTGTATGCACGTTCCCAGCAGAAGAAAGGAGGCCAAGATTGGAACTGCATGACCGGGTCCTGGAGAGGGTCTTTCTTCAAGCTGGCCTCATCCTGCTGTCAAACTGTTATAAATATTGGTTTGTCAAAAGACCTTCAGGACTGAAGCCTGAGAAAGGAGTTGTAGCAGACAAACGAAGCCCGGGAGTGAGTCTCAGACAGCTCATTACCGTAATTTTAAAAGAGGAAGAACAAATATAAGCTCATAGAGTGTAATTCCGATTTATGAATTGAAAGCTTTAGTCAAGCTTAGGCTGAGAATAAATAAAAAATGTAATGTGACTTCTAGCTCTTAAATCAGATGTCCATTAGGCAAAGTACTGCCTAGCCTGTGGGAAGCACTGGGTCTGCAAGGGGGTCTAGTTACTAATACAAGCTGACTCTTCTCAATTAGAAATGCTTGGGACCAGAAATTCTATAGACTTCTGCTTTTCTAGTTGAATTCCCTAAGTCTAAAAGCCTCAAATCTACAATGTACCAGCATCCGAGAGTCAGACAGCATCATGAAAGTACTCAAGTTCAGACCTTACAGTCTTTGGGTTAGAAGGGCCCGACCTGTGCTGTACTTGATTTCCTAACTTGGTGACAATTTCTAAGGCATTTATAATTTCATATACTCTATTTTGTATTCAGAGTTGATGACAAGTGTCAGCTTACTCTTGGAGCATGTTTCTAGAAATAATCTCTTCTCATAAAAGCTATGGCTATCATAATTCCACATGGTATTTTACTTGCATAGTAATGGTGGTCAGATAAAATGCATGTGACAAATAGATTAACTTATAAGCATGTTCTTCAAGTGTTTCCCCTTACCAGAAGAAGCCTAGAAAACTTTTTCATAATACCAACCCAATTAAATATAATATACATGTACACCCACACAAAGATTTTAAGAAGTTATCACCCAAGGGGTAATATACAATATGTGGAAGACTCACAAGCCACCTGGAATGAACATGTTATGAAAGTGTTTAAAATCTCTGTGGTGCTCTACAAACTCTCACAACAGTTACAGGGTAGAATCTAACACAAGTCTTGTAGATCATCTTAAAAGCACATCCAACCTTATTCATAGAGACGTGAAAACAAATTTTTCTATACTTGAAGTGTAGATTATCACTTCACTTTAGAAAACAATGAAAATACTTATACATGAAAACACCTTGATTTCCTCCTTTCTAGGATGCCATTATAAGAGGGAAGTTATCAGTCACCCTATCACCTCTGTCTTCTGAAAGACGAATGGATCAGCAATTGCAGGTTCTGTCGCTGTCTTTTATTTTTCTATTTCACAGTCATTTTCATGTCTAGAAATTGACAGTTTAAAATATATTGTGTCCTGTGATGTCTAAAACAGAGAGTGTTTATAAAATATCACCACATAGTTATAAGAATATACCTCTGAACTTGAATTATATTGTTTTTATAACTATGCTCTTGTGGTGGATTACTTTGTTAGAATTCGAGGCCTGCTCGCTTGGCTTAATTAAAGTGTTCCTGTTTTTACACATTGTGTAAATGGAATAAAATTATTTTCAAATATGTCATTTGGAGGGCAAGAGTCTGATTTAATATTTGATTCAGTGGTATGGAGAAAGGAATTTAGTAACTAGCAGAAAAAGTCTGAGGACCAATAACATGTAAAAAGGTGAAAATAAAAATGCAACAACAAAAAAAGAAGATATTTGCGGGAAGTAGAAAAAGACAAGATCTCCTGAGTAAATTGGGAGCATGGGGACCTTGGGAGAGGGTTGAAGAGGAGGGGATAAGAAGGGAGGGGAACAGAGAAAAAGCTAGATCTCAATAAAAATCAAAAAATAAAAAAATAAAAAGAAGATACTTGTTAACAAAGTATTGAATATAGTAGCCTGTATAATATAAAGTATTCTTTTAATTTTATACTAATTTATTCCTCAATTATGACTTTAAAACAGATTTGAGCCATGAAAAATGTACTTTCATCCACAGGCTCAGTTTGAGCCTGTATTCCTCATCAACAACAGGAGAACACACTACTGAGGCCTCGTCCCAGGGAATTCTGTGTGGAAATAATGACTTCTCGAACAGAGGTCTCTCCCTAAGGGTTGCTTTAGTCTTTGTGTCAGCTCCATCCTTTTTTGGCTATAACACAAAGCAGAGCCTGCCTCGCGCACGCAGACTCCAGGTAAAAATAATCCTTAACTTTCCCTCAGTTGCTCTGTCTTACTTCAGTGTGAAAAATACCTTCACAGTGGCAGAATTTGCAAAAGTAGGAACTTTTACTCAGGAAAGATGGCTTAAAGAGTTACTAGTAACATAGAACAGAAATGTTTACTCTTTCCTTCTTACAAACATACATATATCTAGAAATGACCATTTCAAAATACTCGAATCCAAGGGAAATGTGTTCCAATAAGCTTAAATTCTTAATATTACAAATTATTTTACTTTTTTTTTTTCTGGTGCATGTGAAGTGGATGGACTAGCTATTTAGGAAATCACTGGGGGCCCATAAATCAGTGGTTTCCATACAGTGAAAGCCAGTAAGGGAGGTGTGGGTACCAGAGCCAGTATAGCAAATGTGAGCTGCTCACAAGGGATGAAACTGGAGCTTCTGGCGAGACAGAGAAGAAAGGTCTCTGGCACCTCCAGTCCTCCCTCCCCACTTTGAAGTCCAGAGAATGGCTAATGAAAGTCATTATTAAGATAGTGATCAAGCATTCACTGACCATGTGTGATATATTACACAAGCTACAGTAGTCCAGAAATGAACCAGATCCTTCTGCTAGGGTGAGTCAATCATAACAGACACCAGAGTATTTTCTTTAAATGGTTATTTCGGCCGATTTACATCGGGTAGAGGAAAGGCAGTTTCTTTCTGCTCAATTACACAACCGTGGCAGTAGCTGAGTACGCTTTTAACACCGAGGGAAAGCAAGTAAGCAGGCAAGAGGAAAAATACTGGCTTAGGTCAATGATAATGACCTAGAAGGAAAGATGAAATGGTCCTGGGGCCGATGAAAAAGCAAGAGGACCGAGAGAGAGATGAGGCCAACAGGTCTCAGTCCTGTTCTTATGCTTTCTTCTCCTGTATTCTGACTGCACCTCACTTTTTTCTTTTCAAAAGATTTATTTCTTTTTGTTTTATGTGTATGTGTGAGTGCCTGCATATCTGTGTGCATGTCACTTGTGTGTCTGGTGTCTACAGAGGCCAGAATGAGGTGGAGTTACAGGCAGTTGTGCGCTGCTTGCTGTGAGTCCTGGGAATTTAACCTGGGCCTTTGCAAGAGTAACAAAGGGCCACCTCTCCAGTCCCCACTTTTCTTCTCTGGACCTAGGTACCTAAACTCGGTGCTATCCTTTTCTTTAACACTTTTTAAAACTGACTTCCTTTGTTAAGTCTACACAGACGAAACTGACATGCTACCGCATTTGGAGTTCAAACGACTTAACAGATTTGCGACAGTCACACACTACCCCGACTAATGGAGAGAAAACTGTCTTGCTGTGAACAGAAGAATTCTCCAGAATAAACAGGGTAGGGAAGTAAGTGATGGTGGTGGTGATGGTGGTGACTGACCACAGAGAACTTTGCTTTCATGCCATTTAGGTTCCACGTTCAGAATAAAGTGACCCTTGTGGGGTGGTGTTTAGTCCCACATCTTTCAGGATCTCATCTACGATAGCAGCAAACACTGGGGAAGATTAAAAATACGAAGCAATCAACAGAAACTAAATCCCAGACTCACCTGGTAATTTCCCTTTCTAATACAATAGAATAAAAACATTCCAGGTAACTAAGGTTCTATTAGTTATATCCTACCTTCTTTTTAATTCAGATTTTAAGAGGGCATGAAGAAATCCTTATGACTAGCCTATAAATTAGGATGGTGTTTGAGTCACCGAAAGTGTCCTTATAGACTTCAGTGGTTTTGATAAAGTTCTAACTACAGGTTTGTAAATGAAGTCTTTGGTCATTCTTCTGTTGCTTTCTTTTTTATCATCATAATTTAAAAATGAACAAGTATATCTGTTTTCTGTCATTAAATAATATTAACCACAATGAACAGAGTTCTCATAGTAAACATGACTCACGTTGCTGAATTCTGGTAATTCAGAGACAAAACCCCTTGTATCTGTAGTCTCTATGGCTAAGTGTTAGCGTCACAAGTGAATGTCTTGCAGCCTAAGATACAAAGATTGTATCTTTGTGCCTTTCTAATTATCAAGAGAAAGCACAGGATGGCGGATAAGAGAGTGGGAACGTGAAGGAACACAAAGAGGAGTCCGAGTAGCATTGTATACGCTCAAGAGAAACAAACTCTAAGTTTCCAGTAACAATTGCTTGCTGTCTGGGAGATGCTCAGGCATCGAACAATAAAGAACAGTCAACAGAGGCAAGAGGCCGAGCACGCTGCTGCTCTCCTGCTCTCTAATCCCTCTGAGCTCGGGGACAAAGGCCAGCTGTTGCCACCTCGCGTAGGATGGAGGCAGTCAGCAGAGCAGATTAACTGGGAGCATGGAGAGGGGATATTGCAAAATTCTAAATTAACAGCGACTTTGATTTTACTGCTTTTAACATGAAGGATATTCAACTATAACATTACAATAAGTAAGCCTGCACAATAACAGTCAGAGTTCATTACTGTTTTTATATTTCATGTATTTTCCTTTATTTTATATTTATATTGGTTAATGTGAAGGAATGCACAGAAATTTGGTAGAGAATATTTTAACACTCTCAATCCTGCTCAACAAAAACCATAAAGCTAGAATGACAGCCAGTTAAAGTTGAAAGGGTTGGTGTATCTCATAGCTCATGAACACAGCCTTACTGAAGAGCTCTTAGCTTGGGGCCTGAGGCTGTGGTTCCCTTGGGAGAGTTTGATGAGCACGGGAGAAGCCCTGGTGGTTTGGGCTGGAATACTTGATCAAGTACTCAGAAGGTGAGAGCAAAGAGCAAGTCAAGCATGAAGTTCAAAGTCATTCTAGATACAGAGTGAGGCTGAGACCAGCATAGGGGGAATATCTAGGTTTTGGCAACTCTGATTATAGTGGGATCTGGCAGTCTTGAGACAGTTTACAGCCATATAAAGAAGATGCATTCCTTCAGTTCAGCTGTTGACTTCATAAGCATGCTGGTGTTTCTTTAATCAGATGTTTGCACAGAGTGGAAGTCTTAGTTCCAAACTTCTTACAAGGCAGGAAGGATGGAAGACATGCCACTATGTACACATACCAATGCAAAAGGGTAAATATATGATGTGGGAAGGTCATTTGTCAATCTGTTGTTTCATTGGTTAATCAATAAAGAAACTGCTTGGCCTGATAGGTCAAAAAATTAGGTAGGTGGAGTAGACAGAACAGAATGCTGGGAAGAAGGGAAGTGAGGCAGACGCCAAGCCTCTCCTCCCCAAGTCAGCTGTGATAAAGCTCTGGCCCAAGATGGATGTAGGCTAGAATCCTTCCCGCTAAGCTACTGCCTGTGGTACTACACAGATTACTAAATATGGGTTAAGTAAGATGTGAGAGTTAGCCAAGAAGAGGATAGATATAATGGGCCAGGCAGTGTTTAAAAGAATACAATTTGTGTGTTGTTATTTCTGGGGCTAAGCTAGCCGTGCAGGAGCTGGGTGGGATGAAAAACAGGCTTGCCCGCAGCTCCATCTACAAATATATGTATGTGTGTATACTTTTCAAAGCTGGGAATTTTTCCTTTTAATAAATTAAAACAATTTGGGATCAGATACTACATATTTCTAAGTCTCCATTTCTTAATTTGTAAAATGAGAAAAATAGCTACAGCTACTTTAAAAGGCTGCAGTGGAGACCCCAGTGAGAACTTATGGAAAGCAGTTTTCTGGCTCAAGACAAGTGAGTAAGTATCAGTTCACACACATAAACAACTTAATATGTTGATAGAGTGCTAGGAAAAAAACCAACAAAAATGGGGAAAGAATCCTTTCTCAGAGCAAGCTGTCTAAATGACCACAAATGTCCCTTTAATTCTTGGCTGACTCTGAAGACACAAGGAATGAAAATAACTTGGAGCCTGGTAGTGATAGTGCAAACCCTTAATCTCAGCACTGGGAAGCAGAAGCAGTGGATCTCTGAGTTTGTCCAACCTACAGAGTGAGTTCCAGGACAGCCAGGGCTACACAGAGAGCCTGCAGTGCTCAAATTCATCAAAGACAAGGCAAGACAAAAGACATAGTCCACAAGGAGAGCAACTAGAGCACCTAAAATACCGAATCTGTTCCAAGGGCATCAGCAGGGCACTCAGAAAGTCAGGCTGGTGTTTCTTGGAAGTGCTACACCAGTGTTGGTTTGTTTCTAATCTAAGGCTTCATTGTTTGGTTGTGATCATTTAAGAGAATATTCTTGCTTCCAACTCGTTTACAATAACATTCAGATGTGATGAAGCCTGGTGACAGTGGATGTTTCTGGAGGGATAAGCTGTTTATAGTTGTTGCAGCTTTCTGTGAGCTGGGTGGCTTACTTGGTTTTTTGATGAAACAGAAAAAAGAAAGTTTATGTTTCTAGCTAATAGAAGATCAGTGTCACATGAAAATACAGAAAATGAGACTCATAGATGTGTTCTGTGAAGATGTCAAAAGACTGAGTACCTCATGGACCACTGAGTGAGATACACAGCTCATCTTCCTGCCTCAATTCTTATTCACAGTACCTCCCACTGTGTGAACAGCCCACTGTGAAGAAGTTCAACAGATTGTTACAGTGTCTAAATGCAGTACCAACGGTGAGGGTGGATGTCTGGATTACCTATCAGATTGTCAGTAATTGTCACCATATGAAATAAGAGTACTTATAGTCTGAGATTTGTGGTCTTGTTTTCCCTGCCTTGGAAACTGAATATCTGGGCAATAGTAACAATAGATAAGTTTCATCAGTACATAGTGAAATTCTTTTACTTAACTACAGTCCACTAAAACCCAAGTTATTGGTTTTTTTTTTTTTTTTTTTTTTGGTGGTTTTTGTTTTGTTTCTTGGTGGTGGTGTTTGTTTTTTCTTTTTGAGACATTCAGATGGTAACTGCTTAGGTTCTATGACAGTTACCTTTCACTTTAAAAATGCATAGGTATTTTCTTTGAATACAATTTTTAACAGGTATTTTCTGTTGACATTTTTTTGGGGTAAGATAAACCATTCTATTTTTACCACGGCGTATGCCCCCTCCCATCCCCGGCCCTGTGTCCTGCCCTTCCCATGCTCCAGCTATAGAAACCACTGTGTGTCCAAAGAGTCTTGACTTCTCTAACAAACCTCCTCACACAAGAAGTGGGCTTTCTTCCTATCTCTTTGCTCTTCCTAACTGTGTTTCATTGCTTTACTTTGGCGGAGAATGATAACGAATCCTAAGAGAATAATGTACTACCTACCAATGAACGATCAATTGATGAATATCCAAAGTGATGAATAATTGAAAGACAGGTGAATTTATGACTGGTGAGACATGAATGCTACCAACATTTTACTAAATTTTATGTGACAGCACTCTTTACAATTTTGAACTTACTTAAATCTCTCGATTGCCCCATACTGGTGTAGGAGGTCCTTCTGTTTGTGTGTTGCTTTCATTGGTTAATGAATAAAGAATTGGCCTAGTTGATAGGGCAGAACTTAGGAGAAGATAGAACTGAATGCTGGGAGGAAGAAGAGCAGAGTCAGGGAGAAGTCATGGATCCTCCACCTCAGATGGATGCTGGTTAGAATCTCTGATAAGCCACGTGGCGATACACAGATTAATGGAGATGGGTTAAACTAATATGTAAGAGTTAGCCAATAAGAAGTTAGAGCTAATGGCCAAGCAGTGTTTTAATTAATACAGTTTCTGTGTGGTTATTTTGGGTGTAAGCTAGCCAGGCGGCCGGGCCAAACAAGGGGCCCCATTCCTTGTAACACCATACTATATCCTAAATGCATCTGCAATACTAGATACCCTGTTCTCTACAATACAGCCGTGACTAACAAACCTAGAGGGTAGCCTGGCTGGAAGCACCTACAACTATATTCCCAGGCCTTAGACTGAAGAGCCACAGTAAGGAAAAGGCACTTTCAGAACTCTTCAAACTACGGGCAGTCAAGGTTCATCTCCCTTAGTGTAACTGATGAAGCTGAGTCATGGGTGAAACCCCTGCTTTTAAGAACATTATTTGGAACATTAATACCATAACTCTGCTTGCACAAAAGTCACAAATCACTTCAAGGGGTCGTATGACTGTTTTCTTAGGAAAACTACCAGAACAGGGAACTTGGCTTGGCAGAGCACATATCTGAGTTACTAGCATACTTTGTTTAAATAATCAAATTACAACCAGTAAGTAATGGGAACTATACAGAATTACTCTATTCTAAGTTATGAAAAAGCACATCACTTTTCTGTCACTTTAAATGCAGAAGCTGGAAAATTTCAACGAAGTAATTCACCGTCTAATAGTTATGTCCTGAGGGACACAGGAATTGTACACACCATGACAATGGCAAGCCTTTGCCTGTAACAGTACAAACAGTATGGAATCACGAGTCAGAGTTTTCCAAATGCTCGTATTTTACCAGTAAAGAAGGGCTCTGAGGGCTCCTTTGTACAATACAACAGACAAACAGCAGGCCAGGCCTGCACACAGGGCTTCTGCCGAGCACAAACTTAACTACACTGCCACAAAGCCATGAAACAGCCAAATATGACAGAAATGGAGATAAGTACAATGAGATATATTTAAAAAATAAAATAAAAAAGAATAAAGCAAGAGTAGCAAGAGAAAGCAATGGAAGCTCAGATAGCCAGAAAGAGAAAACAAGACGAGGCAGGGCAAACGAGGAAAGGAGAGCTGTGCTGAGGCAGGGCACAGAATCAGGGATCCCTTGCCTGCTTCTTTTGGACATTTTCATGACTGACTGCAGAACTACAAACTCAGTTTACAGACTGTATCCAAACTTGAAAAGCTTCTTCTTATTCAGTGTGTGTTTTCTTTCATGCCAAAAAGCACATGGATCTAAGTACACTCTGAAAGGAAAAGCAGTTTCATCGGCTCAAAGGGACACTTATAACTAGATAGATTCTGATGGGGCTGACTACCAACAGTTACTAGCAATAGCAATGCTTCTGTGGTCGCCTTGGGCTCGCAAAGATCCAAGCAAGTCCCCATGCCAGGAACTCACCAGCATTTAAAAACCAAACGTGTTCCAAACAAATAAGGTTGGGGTGGGATGACAGGTACAAAAGTCCAGCTGGAGGTAACGGGGTGCTGACAGCCTGGTCCCATGATGCAGACCTGTGTGGGGTAACGTGATGTAGGGTGCTGGACTACAAGCAAGACGAAGCCTGTTCTGGCTTCAGGGGAGAGGACTCAGGAGATGGGGAGAGAGAGAACATTGGAAAGATGAGATGGGGAGTTCCTGGACACAAGGTCAGAGAATGGGCTGGTGACAGAACTCCATGAGGAAGAGTAGCCTCTAACAGGATGCCCCAGCCTGCAAGACAAGAAGCACATCGACACAAAATGAGGAACTGTGGTGGTGACCTGGTATAAGATGGCCAAGAGTCCAAGTGGGATGAAAAGACCATTTTTGTAATGAAGGGGGCAGCAAAAAGTTTGGTTATACATTAAGAGGACTGATCAAAATAAGTAACTATGCTAAGGAGTCTAGAGGCTGGGTTCTCATTGTCAGAAGGAGTTACAAGCACAGGAAAGAGCAAAGCTAAGAAAAATCTTGATAGAATTGGATACAAGTTGGAAGTACCAGCATCCATTTCAGTCTTTGGTTAATACACACAATTAGGAGTGGATGTATGAACAGCACACACACACACACACACACACACACACACACACACACACACACACCCTTTATATTGAGAAGGCCTGGGAACTCATATGTCACTAACAGCAAGCATATCTAGTTCTCAGAACTTGATTTCTAAATACCATTCTTTTAAAAGAAGAAAGAAAGAGTCTGGACCATTGTGTCAAACGGTAGAGCAACACTGAATAAAAGATGAATGGGTCTAGGTAGATTCAGACTTTGGGAGTTGCTAAGAGAAAAATCTTTATTCCTAGGAAACACATTCAAGTATTTGGAAGTGATAAGATTTTAGGTCAATGTCGTATTTCAGCCCTTCAGAAGAAAACAAATTCTTCCTAGGAGCTGTAACTTTCCTTTAAGCTTGAGATTAAATGGGCGCCGACACAAGGGTATACGGAAGGGATCCAGGAAGTTGGGATGGGAGGAAGTACTTACTGAGATCTTCAGCCAGCTGAACCCGTTTGCCAGTAAGCAATTTAATCTTTTTCTCACCGTCTTCAGCAAAATCTTCTAGGACCTCTTTAACGTTTTTCTCTAGTCGCCTCACTGTTCAAAGTTAAAATAAAACCCAGAAGAACAGTTTTTATGAATGTACAGAATGAAAGATTTCCACATGCAAAGAAAATGATGTATCACCATGTTAGCGCTACACTTGAATTCACATTTCTCATTTTCTAGTACCTTCATCAATAAATCTGACCCATATTCTGAGGACCACATGTTCTTAAGCCGACATGTAACAGACACACAGATTCCAAACACACAAAGCAAGCTCAGGACACCACTCTCTTTACCATAATTTTTATCTAATGAAAGTAGACATATAGCATCTCTTATCCCTATCATTTTCTAATTGTAATTTTTCAATTAATATTTTAAAGCAGATTACGATTCTGAGGTTTTTCTGATCAGTCAGTTTTTTCAGGAGTTACCTTACCTTCAGTGTTTGTAAGCTGCTGTCTTAATGTATTGGCAGTGATAGCCAGCATGCGCTGTATTCGCCAAAACAGGACCACATCATTGCATTCCAGCTGAAGTAGTAAACAATTAAGATCAGACGCAAATTAAAAAATAAAACCTTTATTGAACACATAGAACTTATTTTCTAAGCTTTAGTAAACATACCAGCGCTTATCTAATAATGCATACATGTTTCCTTTGAGCTGAAATAAACCAGAAAAGCACTCAGAAGCTTCAATTTAATAACAACACAGATTAGCAGAGCTTTTCAAGGGCTATTTTAAAGCATTTTTGTCTGTAAGAAAATGCTTGAAAAGCATCAGTCTGCTGCCACCTAGGGGTTCCTTTAAAAGGTGTGAGAGCTATATCCATTACAAGAACTTGGTTCTTTTAGAAAAAGCAAGATTCCAGTGATGTGAGAAAATTATGACACATGAAAGTGCATAATAAAGAAGTTTTGCTACATGGTCCCCACCACACATGTGGTTGTCTATGCTCTACACACATCCTCTCCTTATAGAAAACATAAACATGCTTCAAGTCACTCTGGGGCACACATGACTGCCCCCCCCCCCTTTCCTTTGCCCCTGATGATACACATGGAAGTCAAGTTATTCCTAAATTGGTGAATCTTTGAAAAGATAAAACGTTATTCTTGACAAATTACACATTCTTTTCTCTCAGAAGCTCAAGGGCTTAAAGTTAATAGTAAAGCTGAAGCTTTCTTTTTAGCATCTTTCAACAACTGTTGCTAAAAATGACTTCTTTTGCTTTGTGAAACCTTACCTCAGAATCTATAAAATGCCTCTGGTAGTAATAAAAACCTCTTCGACAAAGGTTACAATGATTTAGAGCCGTTTTTAAGAAATGTCTTCTGTAAACTTGATGCCAAGTATCCTTAATCTGAAACGAGAAAAGGAAAAGCGAAGCGTTATGATAGCGGCTGCTGAGCACGGAGAAGTTGCATACACAACTTACTTTCGGAAGTTCACTGAAGCAACAGCAACGCTCTTGTTGTGCCACCTTTTTAAATGCCCTTCTGTCCCTGTTCAGTCAGTTTTCAGACTCCCACATCTACAGTCACACACTCACTGGAGAGTAGGCTGGTAAGGGATGATCTCTGCATAGCTAGCAGTGGGGAAACCAAGGCAAGAGTTTGAAAGTCTGGTCTATGGACACCATTAGGACCTGGAAGCTGGTCTCAGACTACGGCCATCCAGTCAGAAAGCAATCCTTTCTATGGTTACACTGTCACACAACAGTATCCCACCACTGTGGCACTATGTTTTCTTGGCGTGTTTAATGTTCATCATATCTAATAACAATAATGCTAGCAGGCAGCACAAGTGCCAACCCCATTGGACAGATGAAAAGTGGGACTTGAATACCAATCACTAAAGGGAGCAGTACCAGTAATACAGTGGAACAACCTGAGAATCCACATCCCAGACAGCCCATGTTCTCTGGCTGGTATGGCAGCCTTACAGAATGTACTAAACAGTGTCACGAAGAAAAAAAACCTGAGATGTTCTTGCCTGCAGAGAGTGGCAACCTGTTCCACTCTATTTCCAAGAGAAAATCTCCAATGCATTAACCTAAGTGTCAGAAAATTAAAAGTATCAAGGTACACAAAGCTCGAGTAACCCTGACCAACATCATGGGATAGAACTCTCTGCAGTTGGGATTGCTGGATGCGGTGATTTTGTAATATTTACATCTACACTTCAGAGGCGGGATAAAGGTCTAAATACAAAATTCACTTATGTTATATATATATACCTTACACACATAGTCTAAAAGTAATTTTCTGTACTACAATAGTGTGCCTAGATTCAGTGCCATGAATTTTCTTGCGATATCAAGCTGGAGTGGTAAAGGTTCCAGGTTTTGGAACTTTCCCCTTCTGAATCAGGATATCAGATGCTCAATTTGCACGCCTCCCCCACTTCCTTGTTGAGACAGTTTCTCTGTGTAGCCCTGGCTGTCTTGGAACTTGCTCTGTAGACCAGGATGGCCTTGAACTCACCATGCGATTGGCTACTGAACAGCCTTTTAGCCTTTCATTAATGAGAGTTAGGACCATGTAGACAAGCTGGATCTATACCTAACTAAAAGTTTCATGTTCAGTTTACAGATAATGTGACATGCACAGCAGCTTAAGCAGTTAGGTTCTCACCATTTTTCCTGTTCTGACAGCAGGTAAAATTTAAAGCTAGTACAGACACAAAGCAGGTGGCATTTAAGCATAGTCACAGTGTCTAGAAGGTTTTCAGGCTGCTTTCCTCACTAGCTTTATTTTTCTAATTTTTTCTAATTGGGTTTTACTGGGTGTTTTGCGTCTATGTCTGTTGGTGCACCACATGGGGGCAGTGTCTGAAGAGGCTGCCGGATACTCTGAAACTGGAGTTAAGGGTTTAGTTAGTGGACCATGGGTGCTGGGAATCAGACCTAGGTCATCTGTGAGAACAAGTGCTTTTAACTGTTGGAGCCACCTCTCCAGGTCCTAAGCTAACTTTAAAAATTTTCAGCCCCCTTCATTCTAACTTCTAGGCAGCAGGAAACATAGATCCAGTAACTTTTAAAATAGTGCTGCAAATAAGTATTCTGAAACTAAGAAAAAAGATGGCCAAATGTGTAGATTATCCTTGTTTTCTTACTAAGAATGAGGGAAATTAGGTAGGATTCAAAGGTCTTATCTATTTCAAAAAAAAAAAAAATTAAAATGCATGTTTCCCCTAAATCTACTTATATCTAATTGAGCTACATTGGCTGTAAGCACTATAAACGTGGCTGGGAATGTGGCATGCCCCAATTTAATTGTAGTACAGTACTTGGGAGGCAGAGGCAGGCAGATCTTTGTGAGTTTGTGGCCAACTTGGCATACATTGTGAGTTCCAGGTCAGCCAAGGCTATATAGTGAGACACTGTCTAAAACGAACAAACAAAGCTACCAAAAAAATAATACAACTATGTTCTCCCAATACACACGAATATCTGTTTATATAAATGACTATATCTACAAAAGTCAGTTGTACTCTAAAATTATAAAACAGCACTACACAAGGTCTGGATGCCCTTTATCAATTTTGTAGGAATTGCTATAACGATCTAAGTAAATCCAATTTTCTAAATATTAATTTCTCTAGTTACCCTTTAAAAAGAGAAGTAAAATAAAAAATGCTACTCTTCATATAATCAAAATGACTATAATTATCCTAGTAAATATGTACATGGTCAAGCAGAATTCAGCCTAGGTCTTATGGAGCTTCTTAAAGGAAGGGATACTGTACTGTAAGCAACACTAATTTAGAAAGCAGATCCCACTCCTTTTCTTTTTCCAAACAGTCCCTCTTAATCTGGGCTATCTCAGCCTCATTTTGTAGCTGAGGATGACCTTGAACTCCTGTTTCCACATTCCAAGTACTGCACCCGTTACCTCAGCTGGCTTTCAATGGAAGTCCCCCACTCCAAGAGCTAAGGACCGAACCCAGGGCCTTGTGCTTGCTATGCGAGCAATCTACCACTGAGCTAAGTACCCAACTCCTGTACCGTATTTCTTACCAAGCTTGGATCTACTTCAACTCCTCGAGATTCCAGATTCTTCCGAACTGTGGTAATCTCGTCGCTTGCGAGATAAGCTGGGTGTTCCTCATTACACTTCAGCATCTTCTCCAATTCATTCTTGGTTTCATTGTGAACACTCTGTAACAAGTTAAAAGAAGGCTGTTTAGACAGTGCAAGCTTGGCACTTGTGAAAATCAAGGCCAGAAGAGGGGCACGGGTTCTGGGCACAGAACTCTGGAAGAGTAGCAAACACTCTTAACCGCTAAGCCATATCCCTAACCCCTGGGTTTCTCATCTTTAACAAAGGAAAGTCTGGTGTTTCTGTTCTTGCTGAGTCTGGTCACTCATGAAAGCAGGAGGAACTATATGGCTATCTAAACTAACCAGGGGATACCTTCTGCCTCTCTTGAAGTACATTTCCTACTCTATCTTCTAGGTAAGAAGGACACATGAGCAGTTTTCAACTGATGTGGAAGGATAGAAGGAACATGTCTTCCATAAGAGCAGCAAGTGCTCTTAACCACAAAACCATCTTTCTAGCCCAACTATTCTCCTCTGAAACTCAGAGAACTGAAATGAACAAAGTAGTCAACCACAAAGGAACCACATTTTATTTATTTTTGTAATCTTTTAATAAAACAGATTCATTATATTTTAGAAAGGTTTATGTAACTAAAATTCTAAAGAATATTCTAGAGCCATGAGAAGATGGTGTACACATATAAACATGTGCATGTATATGTGTCCATTCACACACATATACACATGTATGTTTGAGTGTGGACCTGGTATATGCATGTGTGATGTATGTACACACTTGTGGTTGCTGGCACCTGTGGGCACATAAAGAGGTCAGAGGAGGACATCAGGTGCCCTGGCTGCCACTCTTCACCTTATTCCCTCAGACAGGCTTTTCCAGTGAACCTGGAGCTAGGCAGGCAGCCAGTGGCCCGAGAAGCTCCTCCTGTTTCCACCCTTAGAGCACTGTGCTCAGGCAGCCATGCTGGTTTTTTTTTTTTTTTGGGTACCAGGATCTGGACTCAAGTCCCATGCCTCCATAGCAAGAACTCTTGCCTACTGAGACATCTTTAGTCCCAAGACTGCGTGTTAATGCTTGAACTGAAATGAGTAAAATGAAGGCCGATGTGGTGGCATACACCTATAATCTCAGCAAGTAAGAGGCTGAGGAGAACTTCTGTGAGTTCAAGGCCAGCCTGGGTTACAGAAAACCAAAACTTTAAGGCAAACTAGACCACGAATGAAATGCCATCATAAGAACAGAGATGTCTTTGTTCCTACCTGTTCTTGGGTCCGATTCTTCCAGTACAACCACCTCTTTTTCCAGTCTGGGCCTATCATGTTTTCAATAGCATTTTCAGCTACGGGAAAGATAAAAATTAATTAAGCAGGAATTTTTACCACTTACTAAGGCTATAAATTATAGCTAACAATGTTTATGATTTTCTAATTATTTCTAAATGCTGTATTAATATGAAATTAATTAAAATACAGGAACATAAGATTGGTATGGCAAAAGTAGAACAATTATGTATGTGCTTAAGATGTATGAAAAGTACAATTGTTTACAGAATTTCTATGTGTAAGGAATAAATGTAAGCATCTCGGTTCCAACCTAATTATTCTCTTTATTAGCTACAAAGCAACTCACACATAAAAAAATATTTATCTGTATTCAGGACAAAGACTTTGAAGTGTTAACTGTATATTGAAAATTACTTTATTCTGTATGTGTATATATGGCACGTTTGTGAGTCTGGAAGTGCATGTGCCACAGTGCATGAGCGGAGGCCAGAGGACGACTTGCGGACATCTTCTCTCTGTCTCCTCCGTGGGCTCCAGGGACCCAACCCAGGCTCTCAGGCTTTCACAGCAATTGCTTTACTCACCAAGTTATCTCGCTGGCCCAGTGGTGATTATATTTCACAATGCTCACAACTCAAGAGCTCATGTCCCTACTTACTATCCTTGAGACGGGCTTGAAGGGCCTCCTCCATAAAGTAAATGGCTGCATCCCACTGCTGCTTATCCGATATGGACCGGTCTTCCAGAGCATTGTGCTGAATGACCCTCTGAAACAGGGCAGAAAAAGCTAATTTAATTTATGTTCCTACATGTCAGTAATTTTATTTTAGCTGGCAACTTAGTAAATATTGAACATAACAAATAAGCACATAACAGCAAGTTATTCCCACAGTAATGCAGGAACTCCTTTTATTGCCTGAACCTGCCAGTTTCCTATCTGAAAAATAAAGTGGAGTCCTGTGTGTCTGAAGCTAAAGAGCTGACTGAGGGGATGCTCAAGGGAAGCAAACAGCACATTTGACTATAAATCATAAGAGCTAGACCATAATATTCAGAGGGTCACTTCCCTTCTGTATTTATTTACTCGCATATGAACTATGAAGAAATATTTTCAAAGAGGACAGAAGAAAGAAATCATTCACCACTTTCTTGTTGTTAACAGAAATACAGTGGCAGAGCAGGGGCTCAAACACTTTGCCAATCATAAACATTAGCTATTATTTTTATAATTAAAAGCTGTTTTCTAAATTTGGTAACTTTTGAGTGAACAATGAAACTGGCACTTCTTTTAGAAAACCAGCCTACCACACAGGGAAATAAGGTTATGATTTCGAATATGCAGACAAATACTTCTTCAAAATAAAATTATGATTACAAACAGCGCACAGGGAGATCTGTGCTTTTCTAGAAAATTGCCCAGTCCCTTCAACAGTTCTTCTTGTGAGCTGGCCCTGCTAGCAGAAGAGGTGACTAACAAGGCTTGACTATGGTGGTAGGAGAATGCGCTGTTAAGAAAGGGGCAGCAGGTGGAGAGGTCAGGAGCTAGAGAAGGTGGAGAGTAGCCACTCTGTCAATGAGCATGACAGGACTGTGGCTGCCCTTACCTGTCGTGTCCACCAAAGGTTTGGTCTTCTGATGCTGGTACTACTGAGAGGTGACTGGATCATGGGGGCGCTAACTACATCAATGAATGAACCCACTGACAAATAAATATCAAAGGCATTGTTGGATAGTGGGGCCTGAGGATAGCAGGCGGCTGTGGGACTTCCTCTGAAGGCTGTCTCTTGTCCCTTGACCCCTCACCTCTGTGGTTGGCTAGTACAAACCAAGCAGCTTTTCTCCACCATGCCTGCCTGTCAGATCCTCGCTCTATAGGCCTAACAGCAAAGGAACCAAGCAACCCTCAGACGGAAACCTTGGAAACCATAAGCCCAAGTAAAACCCTCCCTCTTGTCAAGCTCGGGTGTTCTTACACAACAAAACCTCACTAACACAGCTGCTTCAGAATTCAATCAAGCCTTGGGCCTGGTGGGTCAAGCCCATCACCCCAGCTATTTAGGAGATGTAGGCAGGACTGACAGTTCAAGGATTACCTGGGCTACAGATTCAAGTCAGCCTGGAGAACTTAGTAAGATCCTATTTAAAGAAAAAGAACCTGAGGATACAGCTTGGTGGCAGAGGCCTTGCCTAGCACATATAAGGTCCCACACTCTGAAAAAAATCTCAACCAAATGATGCTTCCAAAATACTTAAGAGAGCTGGGTGGTGGTGGTGCACGCCTTTAATTCCAGCACTTGGGAGGCAGAGGCAGGCAGATCTCCATGAGTTTGAGGCCAGCCTGATATACAAGAGCTCGTTCCAGGACAGGCTCCAAAACTATAGAGAAACTTTGTCTCAAAAAAACCAACCAACCAACCAACCAACCAACCAAAAACCCAAGAAACAAAACCAAACAAAGATACTGAGTTGTTGTTCCTGGCACAGAGCAGATAGTCAATACATACTGCTATGATTTTACACCAAGGTACCTATAGACAGGACCAAAACAACCAAGGGATGGCAATTCGTGGAAAGGTAAGGGAACCTGCTTACTGCAAAATCTGACTTCTCTTATGGAATGGAAGTCAAGAAAAAAAGAAGAGAGGGTTATTTTAGAAGAGCCAGAGGAATGTGAAGGGCAGGTTACAAATCATACATCTATTACTTCACACTGCAGCCGTATAAGAACTCCACGAAAGAATCAGTTTGAGGCACCCCGTGAAAATGATGCTGGCATTCTGATTAGACAGAGGGCACACCAGGCCCTAACCAGCTGAGGACGTACCAAGCTGTCTTCTGCAAAGTCGTTCCACTTGTGCCGCTTGATACTCTCCTCCTTCACAGCCTCTTTAAGCTTGTCAAATATGTCATCGTGCTCCTTCCCTTTGGGTTCCGTCATGAAGCGGGAAAATTCCTCTTGTAGTGTCTCCCAAGCAACCTGGATACAAAAGGAAAAGCTGTAAGGGTAAAGGTAAGCTGATTGCTTACCCTTAAATAATGTGCAACATGAAAAAACAGCACGGAACCAAACAGATGTGGTACAGCAGCTGATCAGGAAATGCAAGTTCATTGATAAATGCATGCACACTAAAAAAAGACAGCTCAGCTGGGCATCATAGGGCTTTAATCCTATCATTCAGCAGGCAGAGGTAAGTGGATCTCTGTGAGTTCAAGGCCAGGATGGGTTACACAGTGAGTTCCAGGATAGAGGCCCTGTTTTTTGTTTTGTTTTGTTTTTCCTTAAAGCTGTCAATTTTAAAAACTGAGACTTGGTTAACAAATCTGCACCTGCAGTGCAGGGAGATAGTCAACTCATATCCCCCACAGGATGCGCGCACTGAGCTGAGCAGGGTGGGCTCCTTTAGGCGAGCCCTACACCCTAAGTCTGCAAACATATTCACTTTACTTATTTCAATCAATAACATGCCTGGGTCTGCCTGCTGCTTCCACACCAAACCAAATTTAAGGTCCCCCTCCCCCCTTTTTTAAACAGGGTTTCTCTGTGTAACAGTCCTGGCTGTCCTGAAATTAGCTCTGCAGACCAGGCTGGCCTCGAACTCATAGGGATCCTTCCTGTGAATCCCGCGTGCTGGGATTAAAGGCGTACACCACCACCGCCTGGTTCAAGTTTAAGTTCTTACTCACTAAGCCAATCATCTTTACAGTTTTGCCTGCAAGCAAAGATTCATATTAAAAGCTTCAAGTTATTACTCAGCTAACTTTTACCCAATCTCAACTGTGAAAGGAAGAGCGCAGGGCAAAAGTGATGAAGAACTGAATGTACACATAGATGGTAGGGTGAGATGGTTTTCATTTTGCTCTGTTGTGAACTTGTGGGGAATCCCTTGCTTTATTTAGTGTCCCTAGAGCTAGGATTACCAGAGTGTACCTCCATGCCTGCATGGGATGGGAATGAACCTACTAGCTTCTCATCAGCTCCACTCATCCCCCAAGGTAAAGCCCAGGGCAGAAAGCAGAAAGGCAGAATTACTGGTGTCACAAGGACTAGATTCACTGGTGAAAGCTTTGGCTATGACACACCAGAACTAGTGACTGAGAAGCAGCAGCTCTCCAGTTATTTCCATGGTCAGAGTTCAGCAGCATGCAACATAGGCAGAGGCTGTACGAGCTGCAGCTGCTGGACACGGGCCCAGGAAGGCGAGGACAGTGGTGAAGAGGGCAGGCTGGGGCAGGACTGAAAGAGCGAAGCCATTTTCAAGACAGGTATGCAGAATAAAATCGCATCTAGCATTGACCACAGGTTGCTGAGCACCTTTCAGAGTCCAGGGCACACTGACTCTCAGCTGGAGTGCAGGAGAAAGGTGGATAATGGTGATAAAACCCTAGGTAGCTATTACAGATGGGTCAGGTATTACCTAAGTATGTTACATATTAACTCACCTAATCCTGACCGCAACCCAGGTGGGCAATATTGTCACCGCAGCTTCTTGGAAGAAGCTGCAGGAAGGTTGAGCAAGTAGGGCAGCTATCAGTTTTCACATGGTTGGGCCAAGATGTCTCAGGACAGAAACGTATACTTTGAAGTACTTTAATTTTGTAAATAATTCCAAGTCAAAACTAGCAAGACCACAACTCAATGGAAGTGCTATAAGGTTTTGAAGAAAATGTAAAAACGGTAACATTTAGTCCATTTGAAGATACTCCTTACAGAAGCTCAATTCACAGACGTTCAAAATACTTCACCTTCAGGCAAGTTTTGCTGGTTTTATTAACGTTATCTTTGGAAGGAGAAGCAATGCCTTTAGGCAAACAGCATCCTGATTAGTAAACTTTTATGTTAGCAGCAACTGAGAACAATATCAAGGTTAGCTAACAGAGGCAGGTGCAGAGCGTACTTGAAGTGCTAAGTTGAGACCGAGGGAAATTAGACCCTCAATTCAAAGCACCTATTTCCTCCACACAATGCTTCTTACCCATTTAATTAAATTATATCCTAACCTCTACTGCTTTATTAGGAAGCTGCTTGTCAGTCCACTGTTTAAGCTTGATGTCCACGGTGGTGTTAAATGTTCCTGAATTCATGGTCTGTGCCGCCGGAAGGTAGATGTTCTCAATCACATGAGTTGACACTCTTTCCCACAGAGACTGCTGAAGGATTTCCTCCCTAAAATTAATGTCAATATGGCATTGAACAATTTAGAACAGCTTGAGTGAAGTATCACTAATCACAGTAACAAACTACATATATTTGAAAGGTTGACAGATTTGGGATATGTATATCAGTGAATCACAGGAACCAAGATAAAGATAAACATTCATTGGATCTATAACCACTCTATTTGCTGTTAATATAACTACTTGTATTTCCTAGAACTTTACATACATGTATCATGCACTCTTCTACCTGCCTTCATTCACCCAACATACTTCTTTTGAAATCTGTGGTGTATGTATTACTATTTCACTTCTTTTTGTTGTTAATGGACATGTACTATTTCTCGTTGTTGGCTATTACAAACAAAATCGCTGTGGGCAGATTGCCACAAATCTTTGGAAGGATGTATGCCTTTCCTTTCCGTGGGTACACATCTAAGAGCGGAGTGGGTGAATATAGGGCAGTTTCAGGTTTAGTTTTTAAAGATACCATTCTTTTCTAAAATGCCTCAGTGGTTTACATTCCTACTAGCAGAGAAGGAGGGTCCCAGGTACTCTCCACTCACGGCCTGTCCCAGCTCTGGCTGTCGAGTGGGCTCCCAGTGCCATCTCACTGTAGCTACAGGTCTCTAGTCATCTTCAAAAGTTTTCTTTTTGAGGACACTCAAAAGTGTATTTTCATGAGCTCATTAATTCAGTCCTCACATACACTATGTGTTTACTGGAGTTCAAGACAGAAAGTTTCTGATATAATTTTTACAGTTTAACAAACTATCACAAAGCACAGAGACATGGGATATCATCGTATAAAATTTTCCAGCAATTCACAGCTAAGGGGATTGTATAAAGGACACATACATAAGCTGGAAATTCTGTCTTTTGAAGTATTCTTTAAGAATAAGATCTCCAAATAAGAAAAGACAATCATTTCTTATTATTACATTTATAATACCACAAATTCTCAGACTCCTCACATCTATGCTAGGGGATTCAACTGTATGTTTCCCCTTTTGTATTTTAGTTTGTTAAACTAATCAAAGTAAACATATACTTTCACAAAAGTTGCACAATATCATAATACTGGATTTCACAAAGTATATTTCTATAAAGCGTGTCAGTTACTGTGCTAGAAAAGATGGCTACATGAAACGGCATACCAGTATCTCAGTTATTGTCAGCAGGGCTATCTTTAGATCATACACATTATTGGACAAATGCCATGTGTGTATTACTACTGCAACACAGTATATGTTAATTTGAACTCCCTGGGATTCCTTTATTAAAACATGACTAAAGCATGCAGAATGTCTGTAAATAAATAACAAATTATCCCATTAGGACATACAATACTTACTACACACTCCTAAGATGTCAATAATTCAGACTAAGGCATTCATCTTAAAGTGCCATGTAATGCCATTATGCCAATAAATAACACCGACAAAAACTTCTAAGGTAGGCCCAGCTATGCTACTGAAAGTCTCTGGTATAATGCAGTTAAGGCTAGGACTGGGTATTCTGATCTTTATGTCAAATTCTAGAGTCTAAGAACACAAGCTGATCAAGAAAACTCGCTAGAGGGCATTTGATCAGGCAGCTAAGAATTTTCATCCCAAATGTTCTGGCTCTCAGCTGTGTCTTCCCCACTGGAACTCTCATTTCTTGTCTCTTCACAACTCTGTTAAGTGCCTTGTGTAGTAAACAAAACAGATTTACCTTTTAGGCTTATTTCAGTGAGGGTATAGCACAATATTTTAGCATTGCTCTACCTAAACAAAACGAACCATACTTATGGCAATAAGTAGTAGGACATTTCTTTTCCCACCATAAATAATACTATTAGTTATAGGCTTTCCCCCTATATGGTGGGACTGAAGAGAACCAGGGCCTTGGCTTGCTAAGCAGGCACTTTACCACTGAGCTGCAGCCTTGGCCCATTAGTTATGGATTACAAATCACCTTTTATGTATATTATCCTCATATAATCTAGGAAGGAAACCAGATTATATTAATTAATTATACTTACATACATTTAAATTTATTTATGCTCACATCTACATATCTGTATCTCTCTTGCAATTTTATGAGCTAACTCAGTTATACAAAGTCACAGGACTGGTTTAAATACAAATAAGAAACACAACAGTTTGTGTCACTATATATTTGATTAATCAGTCAGCAGTAAAAAATAAGAGCAGTTACTACTTTCTAAACAAAGAGACTAAAAAACTTGGCAAATACAATGACTTAAAGAAAGGGGAGGGTATCAGTGAGGAAGGGCCTGGGATAGAGAAACTAGTGAGAACAAATCCAGACTTAGGGACGAGATGCTGGTGTCGACTCAGCGTGAAAATATGCTGACTGAGCAAATATAAACATTAAAAATATGTATCATGAATGGTGTAAGGATCATTTTGTGCCAAGAGTGATACATTCTTAAATACCACAGTCTTATTGGAAGATAATTTAGGCATGGCCTAAGATTCATATGGCAATTTTTCAAAAGGATGGATTTACTTTTTTTTAAAAAATCTATTTATTTATTATGTATACAGTGCCTGCATGTATGCCTGCAGGCCAGAAGAGGGCACCAGATCTCATCACAGATGGCTTGTGAACCACCATGTGGTCACTAGGAACTGAACTCAGGATCTCTGGAAGAGCAGTCAGTATTCTTAACCCCTGAGCCACCTCTGCAGTCCCCAAATTTACTTCTTAAAAAAAAAAAAAGTAGGAAGCAATAAAAATATGAAAAATAGTGGGTCTGCCGAGATAGCTTAGTGATTAAAAGTACTGGCGGCTGTATTAGAGGACACAAGTTCTATTCCCAGCACTACAGTTCACAACCATCTACAACTCCAGTTCCAGGGGACTCAGCATCTTCTTCTGGCTTCCGTGGGCAACAGTTATTCATGTGGTACACAGACACATGCAGTTAAAACACTCACACACAAAAAATTAAAAAAAATGTTATTGTGCACAGCATAATACATACATGTCACAGAAAACACCAGTTACTTCTGGTCTTGCATGACATCTAAAAAGCAGACATCATCCTTCCTTTACAGATCAGTGTTCCCTGTGATGCCATTCTCCAGTTAGTAAAAACCAGTCCTGATAGGTTACTTTCTGACAATTTTAAGAAATTATGTGTGATTCTACAGAAATAGCAAACCTGCACTTCTTAAGAATAAGGTGAAGATAAACCAAGGATCAGAGCAGATTCCACAGGCAGTCAGCTGACAGGCTGCGGCTGCAGCTGTTTTAAAAGGAGGCGCTTTACTCTTTGGCCTATTTCATTTTGAGGGATGAACCCAGGCAACAGAAACCACTGCTTTCTTCTACTTTAAAGTAAAAGACCCCGAGACACGGATTAATACTCACCAGTGCTTTGGAGTAACCTGGCTCAGGCTGATAACTTCATCAAGGATCTCATTTTTAGCTTTTTCAAATAGTTCATTCTAGGCAACACAGAGACAAGTTAGGACTGTCCTGTTCCGATCTTCAGAGATAATCAAAAGGGGGACATGGACAGGGTGTGGTCGAGTAAGTTTGGTTTGAAGATGGAAGACTAGTAAATGACCTTCTGGTCTCCTTTAGCTCCCATTAAACTCTATATCTCCAATGTAAATACCAAAAAGTAAAGAGATAATGTATAACTAAAAAGAAAAATTAGATTAGATAGGTATACATCAATAAGGCTACTAAAGAATATTTGTAATTTTTTGGAAGTCATTTTGTTGTACATCCTATGATTCCTAATTATTTTAAAATGACACAATAGTTTAAATTATAGAAAAGACAACTACTCCTAGGTAATTATCATTAAGACCACAGCAATTCTGCTCACTAGACCAACAACTCTGTAAGGACAAGGGAAATTAAAGCATATATTAATTTATATATATGCCTGTGGGGCACTCTGGTATTATTACCCTGTCGAGCTCTCGCAGGCGAGGGTAGTTATTCTTCCACTCCGTCTCCAGGTTAAAACGTGTTGCTGTGGAGAAAGGAAGATGCTGCAGTCTGACTGTTGACGGCTTCCTCTCTCCCTTCTGTATTAGCCGGGTGCCCTGATATTCTGAGTGCTATTACTGTCACAGCTGTCTGAACTGTCCTTACTTCTACTTTCTCCATGCTCATTTCACGAAGCCACAGCTGTAGCAGGGTAGCACAGCTGCTAAGGAAAAGGACTCTGGTGGTGACTCAGATCCTGGGTCCTAAAGCTATGTAAATTACTCTGCACCTTTCCCCTCATCTGTAAAGTGGAAATAAAGATAATACAAAATTGCTGTAGTACTAAGTAGGATAAATATTAAGTAAACTTTCAACATGGCAGGAGGGGAGGATTAGCTGCTCTCCCTGAACGAAGCTCTGGAAGCAAAGACTTGGTGTAGACGAGGATGGGCCTGGGGAAACGGTACAATGCAGGGCTCCCAGCGTCTCCCTTCTTCCTGTAAGGAGTATCCACATTCTCTACAGGTTGTCAAGCTTGCTGTAAACACTACTGCAAACCCTGTGATGCTGCCCCTGAAAGGGACAATCAGTTCTTATATAACAGAAGGCTTGCATCTCTCCAGTTTTCCACTGTCACACTGTAAGTCACACGCCTGGACTTGCGGACTTGCTGTAAGAAGCCAGCTTACCTTTGAAGCTATCAGCCTGTTGTTCAACTGACTCTCGAACCATTTTCCAAAAGCAGTCGGACACAGCAAGGCTTAGATTTCTCGTGGTGACCTGGTGTGCCTTCAGCATACTTGTCCTACAGGAGAACAGAACTAAAGTGTGTCAGAATGACAAAGGAGCCCTTACTCTGCACTAACGCTGCCCAGTAAAACTCCCTGCACTTAGGAAATGAGCTAGCTACCCTGCCCAGCACGGCAAGCGCTGGCCACATGCAATACCGAGCTCTTCAAGTACACGGTTAGTGAGCTGAGGGATGGCTTTTGTTTCACCAAACACTGGCCGGTCTGGGGTATGCACATGACCAGTTCTACAAGCTCCTTGCTTCCTTCCCAATAAAAAGAGAATCCTTGGCTATGGCTGCAGGAACTGCCCTTACTTCTGTACCAATATGGAGGCAAACATGCCTGTTTACTTCCAAAAACTATGTAGAAACTTTCAGTGTAATTCTATTTTGAGTTGCAGTGCAGTGTTTTATTTTCTGTCAATTTCTTCTGGTATCTATTTAGGAATATCCTGCTGCCACCCCCACTCCAACTTTTTCTATCATTACAAGAGAAATGTGCACACATACTTAAAAGAGGAAAATTAATTTAAAAAATCACTGTCTAGGAAAAACAGCGTAAGAGGTTTAAGGGTGGTCCCTCAGTCCACATCTGCAGAGACCGTCTGTCCTGCCATCTGCTGCACCATGTGATAAGCTGCTTTCACTTCTACTCCAGAGTGCTCCAAGCCAGCCTCATGATACAGCCCAGCACTTGGACAGACGGACGACAGGAGGCCGACTGCTGCCAGACATGAGCAGTGCAGCTGAGGAGTGCAGTGGGGCTATGTCCTCCCTGAAAAGTCTCTCAATACTGCAGCATGACACCTACTTTAGGAGTTTTGAATTCTGAAAAAATTCTTCTTCATATTCTCTTATAGCTTCAATGCTTTCAGAGCTGTTTCCTAGGAAAGATGGTGACAAAATTTTCACCAAGAAAATTAATTTTTATTATCTGAAAACAACAAAAGCTAAAAATTAGTAGCAACAATCCATCTTAGCATACCTTTTCCTGTTACAACAGCAAAATAACCCAGAGCTTTCATTGGGAAGAGCTTGCCTTCAATTATCTGTTGTATCTATTTTAATAAATTGGAAAAAAATAAATGTGAAAGATAGATTCACTTAATTTTTAAAAGCAAAACATGCAATTTAGAAAGCAAAATATTAAAAAACTCTATATGAGTATATACTTATCAGCATGTATATATATATATGTATCTGTTCAAAAGCATATAAGTGCATTGATTGCTATTTGAGGAAAATACACTTTACTATATTTAAAGTTTCTTATTAAATGTATATGCCAATATCAGAACATGGGATGACTCATAGGTCTGAGTCAGACCTTGGTTGGAGTTCCTGCCCTGCTATTTACTAGCTGTGTGGCCTTGAGTAAATGAGCTAATTTTAGTAAAAGGTTACTGAGCTTATGAGATAACGGCACTTAGCACGGAGAAGCACTCAATAAATAGCTTTGTTATTTTTCCTTATACTTTCTTTGAATATTTAAAAATTTATTCTATTAAATTAAAAAAAAATGTCATTTTTTATTTGTATATGTATGTGTGGGCATGCATATAAATATAGGTCAGAAGATGATTTGTAGGAGTCAGCTCTCTTGGACTCTGCGGGTTTCAGACATCAAACTCAGATTTGGTCACACCTTTACCTGCTGATACATCATGTGGGCCCTGATTATCTTGATTCTCACCAAGTTGGATTATCTCTTACTAATTTCTCTTCTTATCCCTACTTGAAACAATATATTTTAGATTGGCTTTCAATTCTTTTAAGGATAAAAATCCTTTTTCTGTGTGTGATAAAAACTATGGAGTCTGGGTACAGGAAATGCATATCTACATACATCTGTCATTCATACACAATGGAGGATTTCTGCTTCCAGAGGCCTATTCAGATCAACACTGTGCTGAGACAAGTTAGTTAGACTACAGCTGAGTCTTTGCCATAAGAAGGCCTGAAGTAAGCTTCAACTGGCCCCCCAGGGAAGTCCAATGTGACTTCCCCAGAGAAGAAAGGAATGTGAGCATTAGGGGAGAAATGGAGGCTATGGACATTGTTCCCACCTTGCTTCTCCTTCTCTACATGAGCCCCAAGGGTGTCACAACAACACTGCCTTGCTCTTAAAAACAAGCCAAAGAGGGCTGGAGAGATGGCTCGCTGCTAAAGGCTGGTTCACAACCAAAATATTTTAAGGCAGAGGCACAGAGGCTCAAGGACATGTCGCCACAGCAGGCCCAACAGGACTCTATAAAAGCTTTGCTTGCCTCTGTCTGGCATTCCCAGGAAGTAATGAGGTATGTGCTGACAGGTTCCTTCTGAGATTTGGAATTTTGGTACTGCCTCTCTGAGCAGTCTCCGAGGGAAGGTCTCTGGAAACATGAGCAGGATGCCTCTGACTGCATCCCATGCATCTTTTCCTTCACGGCTCTGTAACGTGTCTTTGAGGCAACTATGACTATGTGGTGACCCTGCGGTCCTTTGAAAGAATCACTGCACCTGAGGCTGGTATGTCTGGGGACTCTAACACAGAGGCAAAGTCCTGCAGGTTTAAGGTGGGAAAGAGTGACAGTCTACGCAGTAGCAGTGGAGATGAGGACTTAATACCATTGTTCTACAGGGGACTACAGAATAGGAATTTATCATTCATAAACAAGTCAGTCACCAGTTATAGAACACCTGGTACCTGAGAGCCATTCTAACCACTGTGTATTATTTGACTAGTAATTCATAAAAACCTATGCGATCATATCATAAATGTCTTCATTGCCACTAGATGAGAAGCCTAAAGCACTGACACACACACACACACACACACACACACACACACACACACACACACAGCCCTCACCCTGCTTGGACTGGCTACATTTTTTTCTGCCAGGTCTACTTTGGTCAAAACAAATATGGTTCTTCTTCCATGAGGATCCATTTGACTGACCAAGTCTGTAACAATGCTGCGCTCAGCATCTACAGATCCATCTGCAAAAAGAAGAAATAACAATGTAATAATTACAAAGTTGATTGTAAAAATTTAGTCCTAATACATTACTTTAGGGATGTGGCCAATAAAAATTCCAATGATGTCGAAAATGAAAACTATCAAAACCTTCCCAGCTTGAACTCTATTTATTACTAAGATGATAAGGGCAGTGGAGACACATCTACATGTGTGCTTCCATGGCAGGCATTGCATCAATGCCTCGAATTCTAGAGGAGAGGACGGCGTGCAAGAGCACCTGTGGGACTCACCTTGAATGCACAGAATGATGGCGTTGGGATTCTGCATGTAAGCTTTGCTGATACTGAAAATTGTCTCCTTTGTGTCAGGAGCCATGCCTGATGTCACGGTCTGGAAGAGAAAGGATTGAGTGTCATTACAGATGGCCAGGAGAAATAAAATGAACACATATTCTGCATGCACTTACATTGATCACACCGGGTAAGTCCACAAGCACCATCCTCTGGAGTCCAGGGCCTTTGACATTTAGAGATATGGTCTATGGGGGGGGGGGAATCAATATTTGTGGTGATAAATATCCTGAAAATTCTTGTTCATTCAGATATTTACTTCAAAAAAGTTATTTTCTTTTGACACCCAAGTAATTATTCTAGAAAACTCCCCCTATAATGATACATTGTTACATTTATTTAGAACATTAAAAAATATGTTGAGTATGATGCCACAAGCATTTTATTCCAGCATTTGTGAGGCAGGTGGATCTCTGTGAGTTAGAAGGCTAGCTTGGTCTACAGAGTGAGTACCAGGCCAGCCAGGCATGCATAGTGAGATCCTATCTCATAAAGAGAAAAACAAAACAAAAAATTAAAATAAATCTATCTATTATCTATCTATCTATCTATCTATCTATCTATCTATCTATCTACCTACCTACCTACCTACTTACCTATTTACCTACCTATCTACCTACCTACCTATCTTGGAACAGCTACAAATTAAACACCACATCCATATTAATCATCACTATCCATAAACCTTCCTATCCCACATCATGGCTGAAATGACTGCTTCTCTTACCTCAGGGCTAACAGTACAACCTTCTTTCACATTTTTCCGCATTCGGAGTTCGATTTCATGTCTTAATGCCGCAAGCTATTAATGGAGAAGAACAAAGTCCTAAGACCATCTTAATGGCAAATATTTCATTTCTTTGTCTTAGAACACACAGGGGTCATAAAGCCACAGAGATGAATGTGATTTGAATTCTACTTACGTCTTCCTCCTTGGTAAGATCAAACTCCCGAGAGCTATCTTTAAACAAGGCCACATGGTGAGGACCTTCACTGAGAGTCACCTGAAAGGACAGAAACATAAGATGCATTCACAGCTGATATTAATTCACGGCACCCGCACAGTCCAGACAGGGTCAATCATGGAGCCTTTATGCTATACTCAGGTGCTGTCAGCACAGCTGCTCTGTGCTGTGTGTGACGCCATGCTGACACAGGGCAGTGAGACTGGTAGGTTCTCTGTCTTTTATGACCTAGGGTGCTGCTGGCCTCCCCAGCCAGGCAATGCTCTGCAGACCACCAAGCAGAGAAACTGCCCCTCTACAACCTGAAGAATTCAAAGAGAAGCCAAGGCTTGACTTGAGATGAATTCAGGGAGAGGATAGTTCATTTGGTTACCACTCCTCAATACATGAGCTATACAGCATTATTAGAGATAGAGACACACAGGCCTGACATTCTCTACTTCAGGGCTCACTCCACACAAAAAGGAAGAGTGTGGTGGAAGGTCCGGAACCACAGACTGACGCTGAATGGCAGGATTCACTGCAGGCTTCTTAGGGGAGTATCAGGATAGATTATTTAACAATATGCAGTGACAGTGAGTCATTTTACAAGTGTCTAAACTCAATATTCCTTAATCGTTAGTTTACACATTTCAGGGTATCACAATTATACTGCTTTATTTGAAAATGTATTTGTTTCCCTGAAATAAATCGAGCTGGTTACACAAGAAAACAAAGACCAATGCTGAAAGCAGCTATGGTGTCTTGGTCTAAGCATCCCATCCCAGAGGCCTTAGGTGGACTGTGCTGCAGTCACTTTTCCTTGAGTACTTGCTTATTTGTGGTGCAGACAAAGGGCTAAGTGAAACGCTTAAACCCTATAGCAACTGCACTGTCAAACAGACCAAAACAAACAAACAAACAAACAAACAAACAAACAAACAAACGGAATTCAGGCTTTTAAGCACAACTGTGACCTCAGGTGCCAAGATCTTAGCAAAAAATGAGCTATAGAAATGAATCACCTAAAATGAATCCTTTATCTTATGTGCAATGTCCCTTCAAGATAGGGATATTTAGGAAGCTGGGGTAAAGAAGCGGAAATGCTAAGTCCAGATTTGCCAATTTCACTGCTCTGAGGAGACATAAATAGGACTCCTATATCAAGAAGTAAGAGTCCTGGTGAACAGACGGCAAATGGCCTTTTCTATTTGAAGGCAATCTCCTTCCAGAACCATTACTTTTCTGAAGCTCTCCTACTGGAGAAGAATATTTGATAACATAGTCAACCCCGAGATTGCCTTACTTACTGAAAAATCCTGTTTCTAGTTGTGGTATATGCCTCAGCCCTCGCACACACCTTTAATCCAAGAGCTTTCTGCTTATTGTAAACAGGATTAAATAAAATTAACCAGAGGTCAAGAGGTGGAAAAAGCAACCAGATGACAAGAAGTAAACATGAAAAAAAAAAACACAGAAAGTAAGAGGAAGTCAGGAGGATGGAGAGAGAGACACACACAAACAGGAAGTAGAAAAGAGGGACATTGAGTCTTGCTTGAGATGGTGTAGGAGGAAGCTCTTTTCTGGAATATCAGCAGAGGAGGAAGGTTAGCTGGGTGCTTTCTCTGTCTCTCTGAGCCAGCAGGCTTTCACCCCAGCATCTGGCTTCTGAGTCTTTATTGTTAAAACAGAATGACACTCTATAATTATGGTACTTGTAGCAAAGTAAAAGATGAACTCCCAATGTCTTTTCAATGACTACTGAGCATGATATAAGCACAAGTCCACCCTGGGCTTCCCCTGAATTAAGTACAGTAGACTCCCATCGGTGTATAATAGATGCTTACCAAATACCACCAGTCGATGAAGGGACCACTAAGACAAAATCAAGTCCAACTCACAGTCAGACCCCAAGGAACGCTGTGAATCACCCCAGCTGCCCGACACTCCACCTGGTTGCAGTTCAACTCAGATATCACTTGGAGACTTTAGTACCAGCCTCACTGTCTCCGTTTCTATCACAATTCTGAGCATACTTCTTGGTGATTTCAATTTTCTATTCTGAATTACTTTATCTTGACCTCTATCAGAGGAATGTGAAAGAAAAACAATCACCAATCTCCCAACCACACTTTCACTTTAAATCTATGCCCATAGCCTTACTGGTGACTTCAGTCTGACTAATCCATCTTCATTTTACTCAACTTTATCAATAGAGTTAACACAATCTCTTAGAAAGACTTTGCTTTTGTTCTTCTGCCTCAATTTCCTCCTTTCTCACTCTCTTTTTTTTTTATATTGATTTTATTGAGCTACACATTTTTCTCTGCTCCCCTCCCTACTCCCTACCTCTCCCCTCCCCTTCAACCCTCTCCCATGGTCCCCATGCTCCCAATTTACTCAGGAGATCTTGTCTTTTTCTACTTCCCATGTAGATTAGATCTATGTAAGTCTCTCTTAGAGTCCTCATTGTTGTCTAGGTTCTCTGGGATTGTGATTTGTAGGCTGGATTTCTTTGCTTTATGTTTAAAAACATTTATGAGTGAGTACATATGATAATTGTCTTTCTGGGTCTGAGTTACCTCACTCAATATCATGTTTTCTAACTCTAACCAACAAGTGGAAGACCTGTATGACAAGAACTTTAAATCTTTGAAGAAAGAAATTGAAAAGACACCAGAAAGTGGAAAGATCCCCCATGCTCTTTGGTAGGTAGAATTAACATAGTAAAAATGGCAATATTACCAAAATCTACAGATTCAATGCAATGCCCATCCAAATCCCAGCAAAATTCGTCACAGACCTCGAAAGAATGGTATTCAACTTCATATGGAAAAGTAAAAAAAGTAAAAAACCCAGGATAGCCAAAACAATCTTGTACAATAAAAGAACTTCTGGAGATATCACAATCCTTGACTTCAAACTCTACTACAGAGCTACAGTACTGAAACAGCTTGGTATTAGCATAAGAACAGACAGGAGGACCGATGGAACCGAATAGAAGACACAGATATTAATCCACACACCTACGAACACCTGATTTTTAACAAAGAAGCTAAGAATATAAAATGGAAAAAAAAAGCATATTTAACAAATGATGCTGGCAAAACTGGCTATCAACATGCAGAAGTATGAAAATAGATCAATATCTATCACCATGCACAAAATTCAAGTCCACATGGATCAAAGACCTCAACATAAAGCCAGCCATACTAAACCTCACAGAAGAGAAAGTGGGAAATACACTTGAACGCATTGGCACAGGAGACCACTTCTTAAATATAACCCCAGCAGCACAGACATTGAGAGAAACAATTAATAAATGGGACCCTTTGAAACTGAAAAGCTTCTGTAAAACAAAGGACATGGTCAACAAGATAAAACAGCAGCCTACAGAATGGGAAAAGACCTTCACCCTTTCTCTTAACAGTTGATAACCCGGTGATTTATTTCACCATGAGGTAGCACAAAGCAAAAGGCCTTCATAGCACCCAGCACTTGAGCTGGCCCCATGGTAAACTGAGTGACTGGTGCTCATCCTTCCCTTGCTCCTTAGGTCCCTTCCTCTTTGACACTTCTTTCCTGCCATGGTTCTGGTTCTACTTCCACAGCACTGGCTGATCGTCTCATGTTCCAAACTGTAATCTAGCAGGTCCTGTGTCTTTATGTCCACTCACTCTTTTGAGATCTTATCCAGTAGATATTTTACTTTAGTTCTTAAATTTATGTCTCCAGTCCAGACCATTCCCCAAATTTGTACATCCCGATATCTATTTATTATCTGCCTTTAGCAAAAAATATCCAGCTCTGGAACCTCTTTCCCAAACTGGACCTATCTACATGTTTCTATGCAAACTCTAACATCCTCTAATCTGTTCAGGTCGAAACCCGAGTCCTCGACGATTGGTCTCTTATCAATCTGTCAAGAAATATTGTTGGTTCTACTCTAAAAACTGTTTCATGAGCCCATCGATTCTTTTCACCCTCATTAATACCTCCTGTATCCAAGTATCATCTAATCCAACTGCCCTTCATCTGCCCTCTGTGGTGTGACCCACTTACCAACATCTCTTTTCAACACAGCAGCAGAGCTTTTCAAAAGGTAATAGAACTCTGCTCAGGACTTCACTGGCTTCTCATTTTATTTTAGATAAAAACCACACTCTCTAAACTGGTCTGGCAGGCCCTAATGATCTGTTCTCCCTGCCATCCATCATCTCTCCGACTGGACTGAGGATTCTTCACTGTGACCCATCACACTGGTCTCCTTCCTGTTCCTCAAACAGGGTTATCCCCCAACCACAGCAGGAGCTGTGCACCAGCTAGTCTCTGCTTGGAACTCAACTGTACCAGACTGCAACATGACTACTTCCCTAACTTTCTGTAAATCTTGGTCCAAATGCCACCTTGGCTATACCACCTACAAGCATCCTGTCACCCCGCTGCCTCCATTTCTAACGTTCTAAACAGTGTAATATTTAGATATTTATTATGCTTATGGCAAGAATCTTCTTTAATTTACTATGCACCTGTCTAAAGCCAGGTCTATCCGAACTGTGGCCCATGGGCTACATGCACCCTAGAATAACTATGAATGTGGCCCAACATCAAACCATAAACTTAACTAAACACTGAGATACTTATTTATTTACTAATTTGGTAACACAGGTCTCAAGTGTTTTGTATCTAATACAAATACCACAATGTCAAAAGGTTGCATATGCCTGGTACATCAATGCTGGCATATATTAAGAGCTGAATAAATATTTATAGTGGTATATTATTTGGGCTTAAATAAATAAAGCTTGATTGAAGATCATTACAAAGCATCCTGACTAGTCAGCCATACATGCCAGGCAGTGGTGGCATACACGTTTAGGCCAGCAGCCACACTAGTTAACCATAGAGGCCAGGCAGTGGTGGTACACTCCTTTAATCCCAGCACTAGAGAGGAATATAAGATGGGAGGAGACAGGTTTCATGCTCAGTCTCATTCTGAGGATTCCTGGAGGCAGGATCGCCCATTTTCAGTCTGAGGTAGAGGTAAGGGCCAGTGCCTGGCTGCTTTGCTTTTCTCATCTTTAAATCGAACCCCAATATCTGTCTCTGGGTTTTTATTATTCGTGCTACAAATATTTGCTTAATAAAACAGTCTACAGTATTTACATTCTTCCTGTCTCCACTGGGGAGTTGCTAGTAGTTTTGTATATGGGCAATAAGCGCGCGCACACACACACTGATACAAGACCCCTTTACTTCACTGACTATGTTCTTGCAATGTTTCCTGTTATCATTTTTTCTAGCTTAACAGATCATAATAATCAGCATATAAATACTATAGGAAATTATCTACATTCGTTGATTCCACTTCCAATATTCACATTCTCTTTCTCGCCTCTGGTCCTATTCCAAATACCTTCAAGAGGACTCACAGCATCACCTAGACAGCCACTGCGCCTCGGGTGTCCTTTCCCACCACTCTCCCTTCATTACTCTCGCAGCTCTGCTCATGTGTGCCCCTGGCTATGCCTGCACTAATTCCTACAGTGGGAATGATTCCAAATGCTAAGAAGCCCTCTTACTTAAGTGAAATGAGGAAGCAATGTCTTCACTTTAACACCGAGTGGCGCCTTCTCTAAGGTCTCCTCTCCTACCTTCACGGGAGACCGTGTCATCATCTCCCCGGATCCTCGTGGGAATATCCGTGCTTGAGCAATCATTTCCAGCACACTTGTTTTTCCAGCACTCTGATCTCCAACCACAACAACCTAATCACAAGACAAATGGCAGTTCTTAGTATTTTTCTGATATCATCACCTAAAACAATCTCTTAGATAATTATAGCCAAAAGAAGTGATTTTTTTTTCTTTGTAAAAAGAATGAGGGTTGACACACGTAGGCACTCTGAAGACACACATAGCAGAAGCATTGATTGGATCCATTAATTATAGTCAAATTTTTATTTTTGAAAACTATGCTAATTAAGAGTTATTTCTAAAATAGATCATTAACTTTCCACAGATATTTTCCATAGCCAGTTTACATTTTACCAACACACGTTGAATCCTATCAGACTAAATTTCATCCACGTTTAATTCTTTGCCTAGGTATTTTAACATTATAAAGAATGTATAAGGGTAAATATCTGACAGCCTTCTTTCAAATCACATATTTACTTTTATAGTCCCTCAAATAAGGACCCAAGCCATGCTTAGTGTTTAAGACACCTCAGGAACGTGGGAGTTAGGAAGACATGGGGAGAACACTTTCCTGGTGACAGCAGGTCCCTGTTTATTTTCCCCTTACCCGTGGCAGATGATCTTGTGTATTATAACTGGCGTCATAATCGGAGAGAACATCAAGAACTTCAGAATACATGTCAATCAAAGATTTCTGCAAAGAAATTAAAATTAGTAAAACGCAGTGAAAGACTCAAACAATAAATACACTACATATACATCAAGAGAAAACACATGGATAAATTCAAATTTGCACTGCTTTTTCTAATTACAAAAATATATTTTCATAGTAAAACCAGTATAAGAATAAAAATTCCACTTCTTCATTTTATTTAGAAATATACCAACTTAGCCGGGTGGTGGTGGCGCACGCCTTTAATCCCAGCACTCGGGAGGCAGAGGCAGGCGGATCTCTGTGAGTTCGAGACCAGCCTGGTCTACAAGAGCTAGTTCCAGGACAGGCTCCAAAACCACAGAGAAACCCTGTCTCAAAAAACCAAAAACAAAAAAAACCAAAACAACATCAACAAAAAAAAACCAAAACAACAACAGAGTGGAGAGAGAGGGCAGGAAGCAAGGACACGTGAGAGCCAGAGGAGGGGCTGAGGGAGGAAAGCCAGTAAAGCAGCAGAGGATTTAAGCACCCTGAGAATGGCAAGGGCCGCAATGTGAGTAAAGGACAAAGGTCCTGGATTGATTTTCTCTGGAGACCAGGATGGAGCATGGTATTCTGGATGCCACAGTGTCAAGTAAAATATCTTAGGGAGAAAAAGGGTAACCACCAAGCATTTACTAAGGTCGGAGCATTATGAGAGTTTAGGGATATTTTTGACTCTTAATATATAGAAACACCTAAATGTAGACAGCTGCCCTCACATCTGCCTAAAAATGCACACTTTTCATTACCATTGTATCTTCTGAGGAAAAACGCTATATGTAAGGGAGCTCTCTGTATGTCCTAACACTTGAGCAGGACTTTTCAGTGGTCAAGCAGCACGTGTAAAGACAGTCAGGCTTTCGTGCACTGGGTGGTGATGATCACTAGACCATTTTATTAAGCTAGAATGACATCTTTGGATCTTGGTTCTAGAACATTTGCCATGATTCTCTACACTGCAGCAACTCATGTTCACTTTTTCTCAGACACTGATTATAGCATTAAACCTTCAAGTTACAAGAATCATGTCAACTTAATACATCTGGCTGAGTCTGTGCTGACAATATGACTGTTCATTGATAGTGGTAATTAACAATATGCTGGTGACAATAATACCAAAATTAAAATTTTTATCACTTAGAAGATAGAGAAATGTCCCATTGGTTAAGAACACTGGTTGCTCTTCCAGAGAACTCAGGTTCAATTTCCAGCACCCACAAGTCAGCTTATACAACCACCTGTACCTGCAGTTTCAAGGAATCGGCCCTCTGGCCTCCATAGGCACCGGGCATGCAAGTGGTACAAAGGCATACAGGCAAATCACCCAAACAATATTTTTAAAATAAGATAAACTAAAAATTTATTATTTAATACATGATGTCAAATGCCAAAGTTCTGAGAACTATCAAATTAAGATAAAGTACCTTCAGTTTCCTATGATGAATGCCTTTGTCATCCTTCTGCAGTACCAATTTTCTCAGCTCCTTGTTCTCCTTTTCTAAACGCTCCAAGATCCTCTGATACTTTAACTGCAACAAGACAATACACATGACTGTGTTAGAAAAAGATGGGTTAACAAATAAATTTTAGTCTAATTAAAATCTTCTAAAATTCTGAAGTTATATGACTTAACTGGTTACACTTAAATTATTACTTAAAAACGTTCCATGACAATGTGAAGAAAATAAAATTATGATTATTTAAAGCAAGCAGTGAAATCCATAATTTTCCATTATAATTTAGCATTTAACTTAAAAATTTATTTGCTTATGTTAAAGAAAGAATTTAAAAATACTAAAATTTAAAAACTTAATAAAGTCTGAACTATACCCTAAGAAACAATATTTCCTAAAATCCCAAAATAAAGTCTCCAATATAAGGCTATTTGGCTGAAATTAAAATTATTCTCATTTGGACATTTCTTTTTTGTTTTGTTTTGTTTTGTTTTTCGAGACAGGGTTTCTCTGTGGTTTTGGAGCCTGTCCTGGAACTAGCTCTTATAGACCAGGCTGGTCTCAAACTCACAGAGATCCATCTGCCTCTGCCTCCCGAGTGCTGGGATTAAAGGCATACGCCACCATCGCCTGGCTTTGGACATTTCTTTAAGAAAGATTACAGTATGACATACAACATGAGTGTGTAACACCTATGCATGTACTATGTGATGATCCTCTCAGAAAGTCCACTGGATTAGAGGTTTTACAGACCTGCTAGCTTGTCCTAACTAAGGTCCTAGAGGAAAGAGCATTTAAACAGGTCTGTCTGAGGGAGAGGCTTAAACACCAGGTTCACTCAAATGTTCATGTCTGGAGAAGTTTGTATTTAAAATACTGATATAAAATCAAATACTTAAGAAAATCAACTTACTTAGGGTTATTATTTCAAAGCAGCTAAATGCCAATGCACTTTGCTTTTTAAGGTGAGCTGTTCAAATTGGTCATCTTAGTTTGCACAGAAAATTTAGATTAACACTTCCCATAATCAGCAGAATGCTTAGATACATAACTTTTATCACATTACGGAAAACATTTTTTTAGGTTTTAAACGCCCGAGAAAATGTCCAATAACAGGAAATCAAGGTCCTATCCTTACAGAATGTATAAGTTAGGCTTAATTAGAAAAAAACATCTGTAGTTAAACTATATAGGATGACACAAGTACAACTAATAATAAACACTTAATAAAGCCTATAAGGATATAGTAAAATTCTACTATTTCTTTGTTGTTTAAAGTCACTAGCCACCCACAGTTATCAAGCTATCAGATGATACTAATATGATCAGATTACCACATGCTGAAATGATACTAATTTGTGCATTAAGTTTTCGTTTGGTAGCTGACCTAGAACACAAGTCCAGGTATTAAGTAATACCTTAAGCACATTAAAAACAAAGACTGTAGCTGGGTTTAATAGGAGCAGGCATTTAGGAGTCTCAGGTGGGAGGACTTGTGTTCCAGGCCAGCTACCAAACGAAAACCATATAAATGAAAAAGAACTACAAAATACCCCAAAAATTACCGAGTTCCACTGCCAGAGAGTCTAAGTCAGTGGGTTTAGGATGAACTAAGAATCTGTATTTCTAAAACACTCCCAGGGAATATTAATGCTATGGCTTTATTATGTTATCCCTCTCAGAGAACACTGATTTTTTTTAATTAAGAATAGCATATTGAGTACACTGCAAGGGAGCAGTGGAGACACAGTGGTAACTCATGGCAGAGAAGTCTGGAGAAAGACAGGTGCCAGCCAAAGCACAGGTACTCTTAGTGAAAATTGCACATGAGACTCCAGGAACAGGTCAAGGAAAAACATGTATCAGAAATATAATAGCTGCTTGATTTCATTTAGACTGCCCCTTCTTTTATGTTTTCCCTAAAAAGATGCCAGATGGTAATTATGTTTTCTGGCTTACAGAATAAGTCTTAATCATTAGATGTTATGAATACAGAGTAACTGCTGCTGACAAATCTTATATGGGAAGGCACTTGGGTACTCATTACATCGTACAGAACTGATTTTTTAACAACCATTTCTATTGTTAACTCTAAGAGATAGGCCTATACCATCAGAGTTATCTCTAGTTAAAAAAAAAATCATATTGATTTCAGGTTTCAAGGAAACAAAGAAAAGCTTTAGGGGACTCAGTAGAGATACATGAAACTCAACTCAAATTTCTTTATATTTTGCCTAGCAAAGTGAAAATATAAGCATTAGGTTATATAAGGACAAATACTTTCACCCATTCCCCTCTCACAATAATTTATCTTTAAATTCAGGACAAGAATGACTCAAAATAGGAATCTCTACACAATGAATTAACCTGGTATTCATTTGGTTTCTTCTTACCCTGTTTCTCAGTCAGCCTTCATAGACACAAAAATTACTTTTAGTGGGAAAGGTCTGTCATCGAGTATTCCAACTTTTGCTTTGCTGGAAAGAGAACCCGCTGTCCATATCCCAAAGCAGTCCCTGGGGCTGAGGATGCTGCTCAGCATCTGAGTGCTCCCCCCCCGGCAGCTCACACGGAGGGGAGCACTGGGCACTCCTACGACTACAGTTACCTGAGTATGCAGAAGTTCCTCTTGAAGTTGGTCAATCTTTTCTTTGTCTGACACCTAAATATTTAAAATAGATTAATTTTAGTTGAGTAAGGTTAGGGTTACATAGACTACACAATAAGTTAGAGTTTAAAAGCAGCACTGACTATATGCATATTTTAAATAAAATTTAAATCAAGTGAATATTTAAGATAATAAAGTTATACTCATCAATAATAACAGTTCTTCAAAAGCTTATGAAATAGAAACATCAAGGAGTCATTGTCTTGTCACAGTCCAGCAGAGGTGGATCTGGGTTTGCTCTATCAGAGTTGTTTTGTATGAAGGCACAGAAACCTAACATCTAAAGCGCTGTCTTGTCTCCAAAAACAAGCACAGGCATTCCAGATACAAGTCGAGGTTCACAGGCACTGCAAAAGCTCACTGGTCACAGTGGATCTTCTAAAGCACAGCTTTCAACTTCCTCACTATCCATGGAGATGTGCACAACCACCGGACACAGAGACTAGCCAGCCTCTTCAGAGACTGAAGCCAGAGGCTCATTCTTAAGTTCGATTCCAATGTAACATGAGCTAACTCTCAACAGAACAAATGTATCTGTAAAACCAAGTTAGGCAACTAAAACTGATTTGAACATAAAAAACAAAATTTATAGTATTGTATAAACTACTTCAAATTGATATCAATAGTTCTAAAACAAACTGTTTAAAGTCTCCAAATTTGATTGTATAATATAATTTAAAGTAGTTACAATACAATTATAAACAGAAAACACAATGAAAACAATGTCACATATGACAAATTCATGTAAGTGTGTACTGACTTCTTGACAGGGCAGAGTTGTCTTCATCAGATTTTAAATGACAATCTTTTTCTTTAAACTGAGGAAACTGAGGTAGAAATTAATAAATCTTGTCCATGCTACAAAATGTTTTTAGATTTTCAACTCCTAATTCCAAATAACTTTTCAGAATTTCCCCGTTTTCATAGATAATAATACTTGCTAGAAATGGTAGGTACATTTATTTTCTTTCTTAAATGCCTGTATTTGAAACCTCCTTAAGTTATTTTGTATGAGATTTTGTGACACAAATTTTGTTTCTAGCCTTGAGTGGCAACTAAGAGGAAACTTGTTGGTGAAATCTATTTTTCCATTTTGATTATGTGTGCTGAGATAGACTGGACAAGAATTATTAAGTCTCTTAAAGCATGAGGAGGCAGGCAAGTCAAAGAGCCCATGACCCAAAGAACAAAGCCTAAATGAGCAGTGAAGAAGCAGACCACTCCCCATTATGATCACAGGGCATGCCGTCATTCTGTAATGTCTGAGCATAGAGATCTGTGATGCAGATTAAATTCCCCACTCAGTTCAGAGGTCCTTGGATTGACTTTCTTCCACTAAATAGCCATCCAACTGTAGCGAATTTACAATACAATACACAAAAACTAATACTTCCAACTGTTCTTGCTTTACTTTTTTCATCTAGATACGGTCTCACTATGTAGACCAGGCTGACCTTAAACTCACTGAGATCGGACTGCTTCTGCCTTCCGAGCACTGGGATTAAAGTTTTTCTTTGCCACCATGATGTGTTTTGTTTGTTACATTTAGTTTTAAATGTAAATTGAGTGATTTCTTACAATATATCCTGAATTACTATAAAAAATTCAATGTTGCTCAGAATGTGGAATAATAATTAAGAGACTAATATAACTAAATCAAAAAGCTAAAACGTTAATATAAGCCAAGGGCTACAAAAGGTTAACTTAGTAGCTGGGTTAAAAAGACTACATAAGAAATCAAAACAATTAATTAGAATATTACAAAATGGCATACTTCCTAGCTGCTTCATTTAATAAGAATCAAAATTAATGTTTTAAGATAAGCAGTTGAGTACAAACTAAGTTCTCACTTGTTTTCTACGATTTAGTATAAAAAATTTTAGGTTTATAAAACCAAGTATTAAAGATTGGTGAGAAGATAATTTTTACATGTTTCCTTAAGGGACTACTAGCATGGGCTATTCCACTGTCATTTATTAATGTGCACGTGCATGCATGCACAGGCATGTGGAGACAGAAGACTAGCTTAGTGTCATCCTCACCGACACTACACACTTCCTTAGAGCCAGTGTCTCTCACTGCTCTAGAGTTTTCCCATTAGCCTTGGCTGGCTAAGCCAGTGAGCCCCAGGGAGCCCATTTCTACCTCCCCAGCACTGGGATTACAAGAGGATGCCACCATACCTGACCTGTTTACATGGGCTCTGGGGCTCAAACTCAAGTTCTCTTGCTTGCAAAGCCTATACTTCCCCCTACCTCTTTAGACAACGTAGGTATGCCATCTTCCAATGGTTTTACTGGTAAAGCTCAGCTGCTTACATGAGACTCACATTCTGTTGTGTAATATAGTTTTTATTATGAAATTAATTTTAAAGTCACCCTGACAAGAACAAAACCAATGACCTTGAACCAGAGCTTTCCCACAATCCCAAGGCTGTGAAACTGAGGGTGAAAGGGCGGGCTCTTCTGCACAAATGAGCTCAGATGAAAGAGAACCTTAGCTCCTCATGAGAACACTGGCTTTAGAACTTGTTCTAGTAGGTCACCATGGCTGCTCTGAAATAAGTGTGCATGTGAGGATCTCTGAAAAATTTATCTGGACATATTCATAGGAGGAAATAACCAATACCTCTGGCCTCAGTTCATCTCTTTTGCTCAGAAAATACAGGCAAAAATTACTTCTAACAAAATGCTGAAAAATGAAGACCTAGTTAGACTCTTCAAGAACAGAGAAATAAATATTTAAAGGAATTAAAAGTGCCTGTGGCTTACATTAGGCCTCCTGCAAACCTCAGATGCCTGGAATGCTAATCTTTTGACCATGGTGGTGAAGAGCTGATGATATCTCTTTCCTAACCGTAGGGGTGCAGAGGAAGACACAGCATGGAACTGGGCTTTCAGGACTGGAAGAATGTCATCATTATGGGATAGCATAACTTCTTTTTAATGCCCCATTAACTTTCACACAAGTTTACTATACAGCGGGCAGAGACAAGCCCTGGTTGGTGTCCCACTAAGTGTTCCTTTATAAACAATGCCCTGGTCGGTGTCCCACCAAGTGTTCCTTTATAAACAAAGCTCTGGTTGGTGTCCTACTAAGTGTTCCTTTATAAACAATGCCCTGGTTGGTGTCCCACTAAGTGTTCCTTTACAAACAACCCAGACAGAAGCATAGTTCTGTCACTCTATTTCACAAACCCCGAAGAGGGGAATAAAAGGGTTGAGTAAATAACCAGTAAATAGAACAGGAACGGCAGTCAAAAGTCTGAAGACCCGTAAAGCAGGCATGTCTGCTATCACAGAAAATCAGCCAGTACTTACTACTGCAATGCCTGGAAAGGTCAGAATTAGCAGCATGTTGGTATAATCTTAATCTGCATCTTAGAATTTAGGATGGCAGAAAGATGGGCCTCATTTCCATCTTATCACTATGAAAAAGACCAAAATGCACTTGGCATTATGTTCATATTTCTAACATTCCAGAACACACATTCCTCCCACGTCTCTCTGTAACAAATCTATGATATGGATAGCTCAGTGAAGGCACCTAACTTCTTAGAGCATTTAAATGATATAATCACAACATACAGAATGAGAGATGTTTAAAATAAGTCCTTCCTCAAGTCAGGGTATCTACTTTAACCACAAAGATGAAATAACTTGTTTCTTCTACTTATTTTATTCATCCACTGAAAACTGAACAATATACAGTGAGTTGTTGGTTGCATAGCCATGGAATTGGGAAAAGCCAGGAAGTGACAGTGATTGAACATGGAATTAGGATGAACACTCTCCAGTATAAACCACCACCAAGATTAGCCAGTAGAAGCATTGCATCGAGTCTGTATCTATATATTCCTTGATTTAGATCTAACAGCAAACAAGAAGCTAACTATGTATGACTGATTCTTTTTGCCTGGGTAAGGTTTGTATATAGCTTTAAAACTTCTCTGATCTAAATGAACTGAGATAATTAGTTCAAGATCTGCATACAAATGCATAATCATTATACTTGTTTCATTGTGATAAAAGTCTGTACAGAATACAGGGACTGACCCTATGGGGCTTTGATCTAATGGTTAAAAGCCCGTTTTTAAAAACTTCACGAGAGCTTCAATACCCAGGTATCCGAGTGACTCAACTGGACCCCATAAACAACAATTCTCAGTTTCATCATAAATACAAACCTATGGATGCTTAGAGATAACCTAATCTTCCAAACCTAAATTTCTATACTGGAGTTATATTTTGGGTTTTGTCTACACTACCCACTTTAGGAGGTATGATGTATCTTTTTAATTTAATTTGTTAAAAATAATTTCTCATGACTGGAGCCCATCAGCAGATTAAGGCAACACGATCTTGGCAGAAATGACTGATTTAGTTAGTGAGATGCATCAGTAGCCCCCGTAAACCATCCATCACCTTGCGCTTCTGTTGGGCATAGCTCGTGCTATACTGGCCAGCGGTTCTGCGTGCTTCCTCTTCGTGCTCTTGAATTTGCTGTTGTAAGAGAATGAGCTCACCAAGCAGACCCTGCCATGAGTTTACAATGAGGAGAAGAGGAAAATTGGGGAGGAGAACAATGTTAAACCAAAGGGTACAACAGAAGAACAGATGCAAGACAGGGAGGAATGGATAGCTTAAAACAAAAATGGAAACTCACGCACCCACAGTGCCAGCCCACACATGGGCTCTGCACTGCATTTCCATTTTCCCCTCGGCAAACTGGGTATCTCAGCAAAATAAAGCAGCATGGTTTAAAAAGTGAACGTGAGAGGGCAGTGACCACTGACTCAGCAGCCAGTCAGACAATGTCAACACAGAGGGAAACCAGACTACGGGAGTGTGCAAGGAGGACGGCATGGCAGGTCCCTGGATTTCCTGATAAAACTCTTTTATAAAACTGCAAATGTGTACTACTAATCAATGTATGCTGTTGACTTGAAACATTACATAACCAGCTTGACGGAATTTTCACTTTTTATGAGCTGTTTTGACATAAAATAGAATAGCTTCTGAGAAAGTAACAGCACATATTACTAAAAAAAATAATTAAGATACAGAAACAATACAGTTATTATGAAAACTGAAAAATAAGAGCCAGTTGGAGTGTATTACTTTTTAAATTTTATTTCTAACATCGATTCTACTCAATCATTAAAGTTGAGCTGGTACACTATCTGTACATTGCGCTCCCCTGTGGTACAATACTAAAACACACAAGGCCTTCTGTCTGCCTCCTGAGCTAAGGGCCCTTTGTGTTGTGAACTGTTGGCCTAGGAGAAAGTCAACTTTGAAATAAGTGAAGAAAAGACAACTAAGAACCAACAGTGATACCTGACTGATGTTTTCTCAACTAGGAAAGCTAAAATGGTGAAGTTCCACCAATCAATTTGAACAGTGTAATGCGTTCAAAAACAATGGGCTCAGACTTACCAAGTCAAACTAAAGGCAAGAAAGCTAGTAATTACTAAAGCAATCTAAATCAGGACTTTACAAAGCTTCAGATTTCAAAAAATAATTGTGGAAAATACTGTTTTGTATTGTTAGAAAGTCTCTTAAAATGCTGGTTGACAGCACATTCAAATTTTAGTTTGTAGCAGGCTCACTTATTTACCTTACATAACCCAAGAAATTAGGAAACCATAAAAAGAGTTCCTAAAAATAACATGGGGGTTTGCATTACACAGTAAAACAGTCTAAGTTATGGAAAAATTGACAGAAAATTTGGGGATTTTTGTTTCATTCCCATTTTTGATGCTACGATTACTGTCAGCATTAGACAATGAAGAAAACAATGATTTACAGCAAATCAAAGGATGAAAGCAGCTGACAAGCAAAATGTCAACATGTGTTTCCAGAGTCAATAGTACAAAAGGGACTCAGAAAACTTGGGGCTGTCTTTTAAGATATGTGTGATCATATATATATATGATCATTGGCAAATTTATCAAAATCACTGCCAATTATGTTCATTATTCCCACAATTTTTGTCACTCCGTACATGAAACAAGAGAAGGTAATTTGGCAGTGCTATCCACCAGCACTCTTATCCTGTCATCATGTCTTCTAATCACCCAAGTGTTTAGATGACACAGACATCTGCCTTTGAAGGCTTCCTGTGTCAGCCTGCAGTGGGTCAACCCCAGGCCCATGGGCCACACGCAGCACAAACTTACTTAGAAGATTATATTTATTTGACTTTTATTTCTTAAGTCAGTCGTGCAGTTTTCCAGTGTGAACTTTGTAAATGACAACCAGTGTCAGTTTCAAAAGGCTGGATATACCTGGTAGTTTACCTGTTAATATTTACATATCACTACTACTCCAACTTACAAAATGTCAAGTGACTCTGACTTAGCTTAACTGGCCCACCCTGAATCCCGGCTTACATCTGAGCACAGCTGTGGAGTTAACACGATAATATCTATTAGACTACCAGAAAATACTCTTTCTAGTGACACCTCACTTTCCTTCCAAGTCTGTTATGTGAAGGTAGGTGAAATTAACTGTTACCTCCTAAAAAAAAGTAGGAGAAAACAAGAATTAGAATCATGCATCTTAAGCACCTCCCCCAACTTTAAGAAGCAAATAAGGTGTGCAGCTGCCAGTCTGAGCATGGAGAACAGCCAGGAGACAGATGCACAGATGCGCAAAACCTACCTCTGCCAGTAACTCTCCTGAGCTTCAGCTCTCTTCTCTCAAGAAATAATCATTGTAAAGATAGTATATATAAATCACAGTAACTGTAACAAATCACAATGACTATGACTAACAATTAGAGAAGGTAACTTCAATAATTTATCAAAAAAAAAAAAAAAAAAAAAAGAGAAAACCATGTAACTCTGACTGGCTATGTAGACCAGGTGGTCTCAAACTCACAGAGATGCACTTGCCTCTGCCTCCAAAGTCCTGGGATTAAAGGCGTGTACCACCATGCCTGGTTTAAAAGGTATAATCTTTAACAATACTTTGGTCATTGGTAATTTGACAATTTTGTCTCATGTTTCAGGTATAATATTTATAATTGTAAAAAAATGACAGCATTAATTAAAAATTGGTTATAACTAGAGCTCTAAAACCAACTGAAAATGCCAGCTTAAAATTTAATGACTTCAGTACAAAAGATTTTAAGAAATTTGAATTATTATGCTATAGTCTAAATATGAGCTCCCCCAAATTCATAGTGAAACCTAACCATCAGTGTAAGGGAATCAGGGCATCGGGATGGTGATGAAGTCACAAGGCCTCCAGGTTAAGCACTCTTGTAAAGGAGATGCCAGGAGCTGCCTGCCTAGTCCCTTCTGCCCTGCAGACAGACACTGTTCACCACACATCACACCTGGCATCTTACTCTCATATCCCAGCTCTAGGACCGTGAGGAATACATTCTGTGGTTTATAATCCACCTCGTTAAGGCCCTTCTTTTATAAAGCTTGATTGAGCAGGCTAAGATAACTACCTCACTTGCTATGTTACCCAGACAGGTCGAAAGGCCTGTCTTCCAGCAAGCCTCCTATCTCAGCCTCCTGAGTGGCTGGCACCATAGATATGTTCCACTTTGTTTATTTTAATACCAAGCACCTTAAATAAGGCCTGGCATATCTGAAATGTGTTAACAGCCAGGTAGAACAGGGTTTGGCACATGTTGCTTGAGTGAATCAAAACACAGCTGAACTTTACCTAGCCATCGATCACCTGTAGTTTCTGGTTAAAGATAATTTAAAACTCTTTAGAAGCTACAAGGTCAGTCCTACAGATCATTTTTCCATTTTCACAATCTCCAAAAGACTTCCTAACAAAGCAAGGAGAAGAAATTAATCAAACGTTAATGTCACATTAAGACATAACATCTCCAGCACATTGTCACCGCCCTTACCTCCCAGCAGCTTCACATTTACTGACATTTACTCCTCCTTTTCCAGAGGAAAGGAGGAACTCAGAGAAGCTAAATCATTTGTAGCTTACAGTTTAGAAAACAGGAAAAATGGGACCCGTGATTGAAAGTCTGTGTCAGTTCCACCCAGTAATAGTGCACAGCTATTTTCAAAGTGCTTTTGACCCATTAGAATCAACCCACAGTTCAAAGAGCACAATGGCCATATATCTAGATTACTGCAGAGTGGAGCTGACAGCATACAGTGGGCAGGCTAAGAAGCTGATAGAGACATTATGATCTGCAAACCTAAATAAAGTATTTGGCATCGATATTAAGAAGATGACATTTACCAAACTACATTTTGGTTTAGTAAAAGAACTTTAGGCAATATTCCTAAGCACTATTTTCCAAACTTTGAATAATTCAGCTATTATTTAGCTAAAACCAACTTTTAAATTTTTTTTTTTTAAATAAAGCTGGATCCTGGAGTTACAGACAGCTGTAAGCTGCCATGTGGGTGCTGGAAATTGAACCCAGGTCTTCTAGAAGAGCAGTCAGTGCTCTTAACCACTGAGCCATTTCTCCAGCCCAACAACTGGTTTTGTAATACATACCTGCTCAAGATATTTATGAATGCAAAATTTGTTATTGGTTGCCAAAACGAAATGTCTTCCCACTTTGGGTTATTTAATTCTTTTCAATCAGAAAAAGCACACTATATATTTTTCTACTTGAACATTTTCTACATATAGTTTTAAGAGATAAATAAAATGGCTATCAGTAATTATCAATTATAATTTCCATTACATTTTTTCGTTTCTAAGTGGCTACCTACAACAGTCTGATTTATTGATACATATTCATAGTATTTCCTAAATGACATAAACACTCAGTATGCTTATTAGGCAATGCAGTAAGGCCGACTGCTTAGTCATTTCTCACAGAACTTTTTTTTTTTTTTTTTAAAACCTATTTGTCTTGGGGTTTCTTTTTTTTTTTTTAAAGATTTATTTATTTATTATGTACACAGTGTTCAGCCTTCATGTATGCCCTCAGGCCAGAAGAGAGCACCAGATCTCATTACAGATGGTTGTGAGCCACCATATGGTTGCTGGGAATTGAACTCAGGACCTCCGGAAGAGCAGTCAGTGCTCTTAACCTCTGAGCCATCTCTCCAGCCC